>NC_057802.1:181516798-181526512 GCF_018294505.1 Triticum aestivum | reverse complement strand
CGGCGGGCCCGCGGCGGGGCGAGCGGGCCGGCGCGGTGGAGGATCCGGACGTGTCCGTCGGCAGGCGGACGTTGTCCGGCGGCGCGGAGGGAAAATTTCTAGGGTTCGTCTGCGATTCCGTTTTTCGGGATGTCCACATATAAATAGGTAGAGGGAGCTAGGAGGCTTCAAATGAGGTGCGGTTTTCGCCCACACGATCGTGATCGAACGACCTAGAGCATGGAAGAGAGTTTGGTGGGTTTTGGGCTGGTTTTAGAGGGGGTTTTTGTTGGATACTCAAATGGACTTTGCGGATGCCCGGTTAACCGTTGGAGTACCAAACGACCTCCGAATGGAACGAAACTTGACCGGTAGTCTCCGGGTGGTATAATAAGGCCACTTGACAAGCCTCGGTCCATTCCGAGAAAGTTTGACACACGCACACGAAAGAAAATAAGAGGGGTGCACCGGAGGAGATAGGAGCGCCGGCTTGGAAAACGGACAACGGGGAAAATGCTCGGATGCATGAGACGAACACGTATGCAAATGCAATGCACATGATGACATGATATGAAAATGCATGACATGACAAAATACAAAACGAAAAACAAAACCCGACAACGGAGGGAAAAACATATCACATAGCCGAAAATGGCAAGAGTCGGAGTTACAAATATGGCAAGTTACATGCGGGGTGTTACAACACTCCACCACTACGAGAGGATCTCGTCCCGAGATCTAGGACTGAAAGAACTCCGGATATTCGGAACGGAGATGGTCCTCGCGTTCCAAGGTGGCTTCCCGGTCGTAATGGTGCGACCACTTCACTTTCAGGAATTTGATTGACTTGTTGTGAGTCTTGCGCTCAGTTTCTTCAAGAATAGCAACTGGGTGCTCATGATAAGACAAATCTTCTTGGAGGTCAATCTCTTCGAAGTTGATAGTGCGCTCAGGCGTCTTGAAGCACTTGCGGAGCTATGACACGTGGAACACATCGTGCACGTTCGCGAAGTTGGAAGGAAGCTCAGGTTGATAGGCGAGGTCGCCTCTTTTGCCAATGATCTTGAAAGGACCCACGTATCTAGGGGCAAGCTTCCCTTTGATACCGAAATGACGAGTGCCTTTCATTGGAGAGACGCGGAGGTAGACATGGTCTCCGATCTCGAAAGCCAAATCACGATGCTTACTATCATAGTAGCTCTTCTGACGCGATTGTGCGGCTTTGAGATTATCACGGATGACTTTACACATTTCTTCAGCTTCAGTGATTAAGTCATTGCCAAGAAGTTGGCGTTCACCAGTCTCTGACCAATTGAGAGGAGTACGGCATTTTCTGCCATAGAGAATCTCGAATGGGGCCTTGCCCGAACTCGCTTGGAAGCTGTTATTATAGGAGAATTCAGCATAAGGTAGACAATCTTCCCATTTCATGCCAAAGGAAATGACACAAGCCCTGAGCATATCTTCAAGAATTTGATTGACTCGCTCGACTTGGCCACTAGTTTGAGGGTGGAAAGCTGTGCTGAAGCGAATGTTTGTGCCCATGGCCTTCTGGAAGGAGTCCCAGAACTTAGAGGTGAAGATGCTTCCACGATCTGAGGAAATCAATTGTGGAATGCCGTGCAAGGAGACAATTCTGGAGGTGTAAAGCTCTGCCAGCTGAGCTGCTGTGATGGATTCTTTGATAGGAAGGAAATGAGCCACTTTAGAGAGCTTGTCAATGACAACGAAGATATCATCATTTCCGCGCTTGGACTTTGGAAAACCAGTCACGAAGTCCATTTCGATATGATCAAACTTCCATTCTGGGATAGCAAGAGGTTGGAGGAGACCAGCTGGTCGTTGGTGTTCTGCTTTCACTCTTCGGCAGACATCACATTCATTCACGAATTGAGCAATTTCTCGCTTCATTCGAGTCCACCAATACGACTGCTTGAGGTCATGATACATCTTCGTACTTCCAGGATGAATGGACAGGAGAGAATTGTGCGCTTCGTTCATTATGACTTTCCTTAGATCACCTTTCGGAACCACAATCCGGTCCTCGAAGAACAAAGTGTCTCTGTCATCAATGCGATAGCACTTGTATTTGGAAAGACCCTTGTCGATACCACGTTTCACCTTCTTCACCATGGCATCCAGGAGTTGTGCCTCACGAATTTGATCTTCCAAAGTAGGAGATACTATGAGGTTGGCAAGAAAGCCTTGAGGAACAACTTGGAGATTCAGCTTGCGGAAAGCTTCACAAAGATCTGGTTGGAAAGGCTTGAGAATTAAGCTGTTGCAATAAGCCTTCCTGCTTAAAGCATCTGCAATGACATTTGCTTTGCCTGGAGTATATTTGATACTCGGATTGTACTCTTGAATCATTTCGACCCATCGAGTCTGCCTGAGGTTGAGGTTGGGCTGAGTGAAGATATACTTGAGACTTGTGATCAGTGAAAATGTCCACTTGTCTTCCCAACAAGAGATGTCTCCACGTAATCAATGCATGGACAACTGCCGCCAACTCAAGATCGTGAGTGGGGTAGTTCTTCTCGTTGGGCTTCAACTGCCGAGAGGTATAGGCCACAACTTTCTTCTCTTGCATTAACACAGCACCGAGACCTTGGAGAGAAGCATCACAGAAAACTTCATACGGCTTGGATTCATCAGGAGGAGTCAAGACAGGAGCTGTGACTAGTTTCTCTTTGAGAGTGTTGAAAGCAACGTCACACTCAGGAGACCAGACATACTTCACATGCTTCTGAAGGAGGTTGGAAAGAGGTTTTGCAATCTTGGAGAATTTCTAACGAATCTTCGGCAATAGCTTGCAAGACCCAGAAAACTGCGGAGCTGCTTGACATTTTGAGGAGGTTCCCAATCCAGAACTGCGGACACCTTCTCGGGGTTAACAGCGATGCCCTTGGCAGAGATGATGTGACCAAGGAAAAGAACTTCATCGAGCCAAAACTCACATTTAGAGAACTTCGCATAGAATTGATACTCTCAGAGCTTGTCGAGCACCAATCGCAAATGTTTGGCATGATCCTGCTTATTCTTGGAGAAGACCAAGATATCATCGAGATACACCAGAACGAATTCATTGGTATAGGGGTTGAAGATGAAATTCATCATCCGAGAGAACACCGGAGGAGCATTGACAAGGCCGAAAGACACGACAGTATATTCATAAGAATCAAAGCTTGTTCTAAATGCTATCTTGGGAATATCTTCTTCACGAATGCGAATCTGATGATAACCCATACGAAGGTCAAGCTTCGAGAATACTTTAGCACCCTTGAGTTGCTCAAATAGCTCATTGATGTTGGGAAGTGGATACTTGTTCTTGATTGTCTTCTTGTTCAATGGACGGTAGTCGACACAAAGTCGGTCCGTGCCATCCTTCTTCTTGACAAAAAGAACACCACAACCCCATGGAGAAGAACTCGGTCTGATCAAACCCAGACGTTCTTGTTCATCGAGCTGCTTCTTCAATTCCTTCAGCTCGTTTGGTCCAAGCTTGTATGGACGCTTGCAAACGGGTTCAGTGCCAGGCTCTAGTTCGATAACAAACTCAACTGGCCGATGAGGAGGCATACCCGGAAGCTCTTCTGGAAAGACATCTTGATACTCGCAAACGACTGGAATGAGAGATGGCATTCAATTCGCCCTTCTCATTGAGAGAGAAAAACCGAATGGTTTCATCACGAGCGGCAAAAATAATCACATCCTCAGACGAGTGTGTCAATTGAATTTCTCTGGCAGCACAATCAAGTTGAGCCTTGTGCTTAGAAAGCCAGTCCATCCCGAGAATAAGATCAATATCCGAGTCACCAAGGACCATTGGAGAAGACTGGAATTTACAATTGCCCATCTTGATAGAAACATCGGGAGCCATCATTTTGGTATTCATGAATAATCCCGGAGAGGAAACCGCTATCGGCTTAGGCAGATCAACAGTATGCAAATTGTTCATGGATGCAAAAGGTCTTGATATGAAAGAAATAGATGCACCAGTATCAAAAAGAACTTTTGCAGGAATATCATTAACATGAAGATTACCCATTATCACATCAGTAGATTCCTCTGCTTGAGCTGCATTCATCATGTTCACCTTTGCAGACTTTGGATTATGCTTGACCACTGCATTGCTGGAAGATCTGACAGGAGGAGGAGGAGGAAGACGCCTTTGGTTGAAGCACTTGTTAGCATAGTGACCTTTCTGCTGACATTTGTTGCAAGTCACCTCTGAGAGTGGACGGTGATAAGGAGCATTGGACTTTGGAGCTTGATTCTGAGACTTGTTCTGATAGCCAGAGTTGGAAGAATTGGAAGAACCATGGCCACCTTTGTTCTTCTGCTGATAAGGCTGACGAAACGGAGGAGGAGGAGGCAACCAGAACTTCTGTTGCTTAGCTGTCACAAGTGAGGAAGAAGAAGACTGAACTGCGTCTCTGACTCTCTTCTTAGAAGCCTCACACTTGAGCTGAGCAGCCTCTTGCTTCAGTGCCATATTGTAGAATTGATCAAACTGAGTAGGCTCAACAAGAACGAGAGCTAACTGCAGATCCTCTTTAAGGCCACCTCTGAAGTGATAGATCATACTCTTTTCATCAGGAACGTCTTGTTTAGCGAAGCGAGCAAGTTTCTGAAACTGAATGTTGTATTGATACACAGACATGTTGCCTTGCTTGAGATTGCGGAACTCCTCACGCTTGCTCTCAACAACACTTTGTGGAATGTGGTGCGCTTTGAAGTCCCGACAGAAGTCAGTCCAAGTGATCACACGACCTCCTCTGGAATCTTTGTATTGTTGATACCAATCAGCAGCTTGGTCCTTGAGCTGGAAAGAAGCGAACTTGACATAGTCCTCAGGCCTGACATTGCTACATTCAAAATGCTTGTTGATGTCCACGAGCCAATCATCGGCATCCGTGGCCTCGGCACAGTAGCTGAAAGACTTGGGCTAATTTGCGAGAAACTGGTTGAGAGTGGCAAAGTGAAACTGATTGTTGCCTTGACCTTGATTGCCTTGATTGCCTTGCCCTTGAGTACGTTCTTGCAAGAGTTGCAGAATCATCTGAGCATTGGCGTTGGTGGCTGCCATGATTGCTTGCCATGCCTCCGGAGGTGGAGGTGGTGGCGGAGGGTTCGCTTGACTCCCTTCATTGCGATCCGGATTCTGACGCGTTGGCGGAGCCATCCTGAAGAGGGTGACATCCGTTAGCATCTTGATAGACAAATAGATAAGTAGAATCAACGGATAGAAATTGCAACATATAGTCTTCACAATAAACATTCGAACGAAGATGAACGAATGAATTCCGTAGTAAATCATCACACTTCCATAAGTTGAGAAGCCACTTGAAAAAGATATGGAATCAACATATGAATTCGAAGCAACTCGAATACCACAATACAAAACAAAACAAAGTATTGGCTTGCAGAATAAGCTGGAACAAACATATGATAGAGATTTCGTCCGAAGTTTTCGTGGTGGGGCCCACACGGGCTCAATCGTACAACACCATCATGTA
Organism: Triticum aestivum; assembly: GCF_018294505.1. Classification (NCBI taxonomy): domain Eukaryota; kingdom Viridiplantae; phylum Streptophyta; class Magnoliopsida; order Poales; family Poaceae; genus Triticum; species Triticum aestivum. The sequence goes on along the minus strand of NC_057802.1, from coordinate 181,521,014 downwards.
CAAGGCTGTGCACATGACATACGAAGCGTCCCCGAGTCGGCAAAGCCATGGACTCTTTAAGACACAACGAGACCACTGTAAAATCAACCGTGGAAAGGCGGACCACTAGACGTCGAACCCCAATCTCATATCATGCGTCTGTCGGAAAGATATCCTAAGGCTACTAGAATTCCCACTTATAAACTCCCAAAACTTTCTGGTTATGCAATCTGGTGTAGGGGATACAGGGGACACAAAATATATATCACCCAAACTAGCAATCCCTAGATCCAGCTGTATCCATCCGTCAACACATAACCAAGAAACCTTCGGAAATCGTTTACCTCAACCTTCGAAAAGCATCCGTTATACAAGTTATGGCAATACTCCCGAACTCCCACCCCAGTACTGGGTGGCGTCGAGGTGATCTCACCAACAACTGCATAAAAGAGATTTCGATGTCGGCGAAACTCAGGTATTCCAGAACTGCAACGATAAAATTGTGACGACAACACCTCGGAGCTCAACTCCCCGGGACACTGCCACAACCCCTAAATGACAGGAGGCACCAAGAACAATGTTCTCGTCACAAGACCATCGGAACGATTCCAAGATACCCGCGTGATCCTAAAATTTTTTTAGTGAAATTTGAGGAGAGAATAGTCAAAACTTCTACGTCAGGAGACCTCACCAGAGCGACGAAGGGACTGAGGAGTAAAAAAATCCTACTCTCCGATATATATAATCCTAAGACTCAAAACATTTTTGTTCTAGACTCAACAACGCCAGCGATTCGATCAAGCAGGGGGCTCCTAAGTCGGGGATGGCTCTGATTACCAACTTGTAACGCCCACGATGCGGCTATATCTCCCACGTGTCGAGGCACGACTTAGAGGCATAACCGCATAGTGGTTTTGTCGCAAGAAGGGTCATCTTCACACAATCCCATGTAATGAACAAGAATGGGATAAAGAGTTGGCTTACAATCGCCACTTCACACAATACATAAATAAATATCATACATCATCCGAAATACAATCATATAGACCGACTACGGTCAAAATCCAGATGAAAATAAGACAACCCCAAATGCTAGATCCCTGATCGTCCCAACTGGGCTCCACTACTGATCATCAGGAAAAGACACATAGTAACGACCACGTTCCTCGTCGAACTCCCACTTGAGATCGACGCCATCATCTGCACTGGCATCGTCGGCACCTGCAACTGTTTTGGTAGAATCTGTGAGTCACGGGGACTCAGCAATCTCACACCCGCGAGATCAAGACTATTTAAGCTTGTAGGAAAGAGGAGTAGTGAGGTGGAGCTGCAGCGGCAAAAGCATATATGGTGGCTAACTTGCGCAAATGAGAGCGAGAAGAGAAGCAACGGAACGGTCGTCATCTAGCAAAGACCAAGAAGTGGTCCTGAACACCTACTTACGTCATACATAACACAGACCGTGTTCACTTCCCGGACTCCGCCGAGAAGAGACCATCACGGCTACACACGCAGTTGATGTATTTTAAATGGGTCAAGTGACAAGTTATCTACAACCGGACATTAACAAATTCCCATCTGCCTCATAACCGCGGGCACGGCTTTCGAAAGATAATACCCTGCAGGGGTGTCCCAACTTAGCCCATCATAAGCTCTCACGGTCAACGAAGGATAAACCTTCTCCCGGAACGACCCGATCAGTCTCGGAATCCCGGTTTACAAGACATCTCGACAATGGTAAAACAAGACCAGCAAAGCCGCCCGAATGTGCAGACAAATCCCGATAGAAGCTGCACATATCTCGTTCTCAGGGCACACCGGATGGGCAAGACGTCGGGTTGGCATAGACCCTGGTTGCCCAGGGGGCGCCGGACATCGCCCAGTTTGGGCCAGCATTCGAAGGAACACTGGTCCGGGGGTTAAAATAAGATGACCCTCGGGCTCGCGAAAACCCGGGGGAAAAAGGCTTAGGCGGCGAATTTTAAAACCAAAGTTGGGCCTTGCTGGAGGAGTTTTATTCAAGGCGAACTGTCAAGGGGGTCCCATAAATCACCCGACCATGTAAGGAACGCAAACTCAAGGAACATAATCCCGGTATAACAGTAACTAGGGCGGCAAGAGTGGAACAAAACACCAGGCATAAGGCCGAGCCTTCCACCCTTTACCAAATATATATAGATGCATTAATTAAATAAGAGATATTGTGATATCCCAACATATCCATGTTCCGACATGGAACAAACTTCAACTTCACCTGCAACTAGCAACGCTATAAGAAGGGTTGAGCAAAAGCGGTAACATAGCCAAACAACGGTTTGCTAGGAAAGGATGGTTAGGGCTGACATGGCTAAAATGGGAGACATGATATAGCAAGTGATAGGTAGCGAGCATGGCAATAGAGCGAACAACTAGCATAGCAAAGATATAAGTGATTTCGAGGGGTGGTCATCTTGCCTGCAAGGTTCTCAGAGTTGTCGAAAGCTTGATCCTCGTAAGCGTACTCGACAGGTTCCTCGTTCACGAACTCGTCTCCCGGCTCTACCCAAGACAAGAACACAAATAAATGGAACCACAATCAACAACGAGAAATGCACAAGCAACATGATGCAAAACATGTATGTTATGCAAGATATGATATGCGATGCATATGCGTGCTCCGGAAGGAAAATGATGAACATGGAAGTAATTTGGAAAACCAAGCATGCCACTGGAAAGATGAGATGATTTTGGTCGAAATCGATATAAAGATCACCGGAATCGGATGCACGGTTTGCAAATGGCAAGCAAAACAAGAATGACACGAATCTGCGATAAACAGCAAGATAGCACTTAAAATGAAACAAGCAACAATGCTACAGCACCCCAACATAGCAACAAAGAACATGGAAGTAATCTACAGGAGATGCTTGATAAAAGATGAACACTGAGCTATGGCTAGTTCTCAAAATATCAAGCTCAAACAAGCATGGCAAAAGTGCAAAAGATTACAGGTTCACAGACTTGGTGAAATTACTGGGCATGGCAGAAACAGCATCAGGTAGCAATGTTCAGAGCACGAAAACAACATACTACAGGAAATTAACATGGCAAAACAAGGCATGGCAGTGTTCTACTAAATTCATATGACAAAAGTCCCTTACTTACCATAAGCGAAAAAGGACCAGAAGATATGATAGCCAGCATGTAAACATAGCAAGTTTCGTTAACAGGTTTCAGACTTAGCAGAAAACAGAGCATGGCAGAAACAATAATATGAAGGCATCTTTGTGAGCTTGATGCACTCACCACAAAGCAATGCATGACAAAAAAAGCATACCTACAGCACTATGGCATGTTTATGAAGCTATCCATGGCAAGATCAAGTACATATCATGTATGAAACAACTACAACAAGCTTGGCAAAATTGAATAACACGTAAACAATCTGCCAGAAATATTTTATAGCAAAAGTAGAGCAAGATTTAGTCATGCTATGGCACTCCATAATTGCAAATAATTGCAGGAATGGATCAATTACAACTATAGCTACAAAGCATCCTTACTGCACATCTCCAAAATATGCATGGATCTCTCTGTAGCATCAAGTTTACATGGCAACAAAATTACAGCAGACAAGGACTTGGAGGATTCACTAAGCCCCTGAAATCAGAAATATTACGGAGCCTAATTTGCATGCTTGTGCTAGTCACCACAGAGATCACAAAAATACAAGGACTTCTCCACTGGAAATATGGCATGGCATACTTCAAAACACATGTAGAGCTCATGCCCAAAATATGCACAGATTTAATGATACAAAAATGACAAATCTCCAAGTTCTGATAAGAACCAGAGAATAACAGCAACTAGCCCTCTTCCAAGTTATCGCATCACGAGGTGAACATGGGGCAATTGAATAAAATGACCTCTAATGAACATGGGGCAATTGAATAAAATGAAGAGCATCACGAGGTGAACAATTTTACATATTACACGCGCGAATCAGAGCTACATGCACCGAGTTATCGCATCGGGAACAGAGGCACATGCTGATAAAAATTCCAGACAGAAAATATTTGGGGTCGAGGGAAAGTCAACGCGTACGTACAGAGAGAGATCTGGATCGGGGAGTTCGATGGGGCTTCGGGCTCGGGCTCCCGTGGCCGGAGCTTGCCGGAGGAGGAGGACATGGCCGGCAGGGCCGGCGGTGGCGCGGCGCCGGCGGGGAGGGCGAGCGGCGGCGGGCGGCGACGGTGCG
>NC_057802.1:181321031-181516445 GCF_018294505.1 Triticum aestivum | reverse complement strand
CCGGCGGGCCCACGGCGGGGCGAGCGGGCCGGCGCGGTGGAGGATCCGGACGTGTCCGTCGGCAGGCGGACGTTGTCCGGCGGCGCGGAGGGAAAATTTCTAGGGTTCGTCTGCGATTCCGTTTTTCGGGATGCCCACATATAAATAGGTAGAGGGAGCTAGGAGGCTCCAAATGAGGTGTGGTTTTCGCCCACACGATCGTGATCGAATGACCTAGAGCATGGAAGAGAGTTTGGTGGGTTTTGGGCTGGTTTTAGAGGGGTTTTTTGTTGGATACTCAAATGGACTTTGCGGATGCCCGGTTAACCGTTGGAGTACCAAACGATCTCCGAATGGAACGAAACTTGACCGGTAGTCTCCGGGTGGTATAATAAGGCCACTTGACAAGCCTCGGTCCATTCCGAGAAAGTTTGACACACGCACACAAAAGAAAACAAGAGGGGTGCACCGGAGGAGATAGGAGCGCCGGATTGGAAAACGGACAACGGGGAAAATGCTCGGATGCATGAGACGAACACGTATGCAAATGCAATGCACATGATGACATGATATGAAAATGCATGACATGACAAAATACAAAACGAAAAACAAAACCCGACAACGGAGGGAAAAACATATCACATAGCCGAAAATGGCAAGAGTCAGAGTTACAAATATGGCAAGTTACATGCGGGGTGTTACAGTAAGGCTCTCTGGAGCCCTTTAAATAAAGTACTTGGAGTTGTAGAGTTTTGTTGTGATGCCATGTTGTATTTACACATATCGAGCATATTGTGTGTATGATTGAAATGCTTGGTATGTGTGGGATCCGACAATCTAGTTGTTTATCCTTGGCAGCCTCTCTTATGGGGAAATGTAGTCTAGTGCCTCCTTGAGCCATAGTAGTCCGCTACAGCCCGGTTCACCGGAGTCTTGCTAGCCCAGCACTACTGCTCTGGACACTTGACTGGCCGGCATGTGTTTCATATCGTTCCTGTGTCTGTCCCTTCGGGGAAATGTCACGCGGTGACATCCGGAGTCCTGCCTAGCCTGCTACACCCCGGGTTCCCGGAGTCCTGTTAGCCCAGTGCTACAGCCCGGATTCACACGCTGCTGACCGACACGTTCGATGTTGATTCATGTATGCCTGTCCCCATACGTTAGTGCCGCTTTGGGTTCACCACTAGCCATGTCGGCCCGGGTTCTCTGTCATATGGATGCTAGCGACATTGTCATATACGTGAGCCAAAAGGCGCAAACGGTCCCGGGCCATGGTAAGGCGACACCCGTGGGAGTACCGTGCGTGAGGCCGCAATGTGATATGAGGTGTTACAGGCTAGATCGGTGTGACTTAGAATTGGGGTCCTGACAGCGTTGGCATCAGAGCCGGGCTGCCTGTAGGTGCGTTAAGCCAAACTGGTCGATGTCGAGTCTAGAAATGCTTTAGTTATATGTAGGGGAATTGATTGTGGGAGGGAACGTAAGGCGCTTTTACTCCATTACCTCATGCCCTCTGATCTGAGTTATTCTCTTCTCATTCTACGTGGGTTAAGGACTAGGCTCTCTTCTCTCTATCAGGATCACGTGTTACTAATCCGTAGTAACTTATAGGATTGTTGGTTCTATGCTTCGGTTCAGTTCCTACTACCTTTAGTATGTTGTCGGTTGAACCAGAACCTTGATATGATGTTGTTGAGTGGTTTTGCAAACTGTTGCGAATGTTTCAAGTCTTTTTCGAGCATTTACAGCCGTTATGCTGTCCGAGTTCTCCTAGAAATTCTAATGCCTTTGCATTGTTTCATGCTTTCAGATGGCCACCCGCTCCCAGAATCAAGTGGTTCGTCTGACCCGGTGCCTCGATGTACCTGGTCACACGGCCATGCTGGTCCGAGTGATGGTTGAGACAGGCTATCGATGGTATCCCGAGTATACCGTCGAGGAGCAGTTTCGAGACTTTAATCAAAGCCGATATTTTTGCACAGTCAGGATTTACCCTTCCTATCCTGGATCCACTGAACCCCTCCATTGCTCTTATGGACTTGGGGTTACCATCGAGATGTCTGTGCAGGACGCAGCTTACTCAATGATGACTATCATACGAGCCAGAACTGCCTTGCTTCAGAATACTGACTTCCACTATATGCCAGCATCACTCCCTGGGGCACAAGGGTACTATCAGGCTATTTACTGTGATCCTACCCATGAGGATTCACTACTCCGCACCACCACCGAGATGCTTGAGGACAAGGACCGTGAGAATCGTGCCTTGCGAATGGAGCTCTTTAATGCTCGTTCTGATCACTGGGGCACTCTGACACGGTTTGCACCTGCCGTGCAGGCCGGGTATATGGACATGAGGGACTTGTACCCCGTGCGGTCTGGTCTGCCAGATTGTATGGAATGGCGTGATGTAGGAGGCATCACCCCTCCTCGTGGACCCCGTCTGCCACCGTTTGTTGGACCAAGGCCACACCCGAGTCCTTATGGACCGCAAGCTCCACAGGACCGACTGTTTCCAGATGATCATGTTCAGCTCCCAAGACATGGCGCTGATTTCTATGAAGATTACTACGGAGACGTCTGAGTTGGTGGTAGTTTCACTAGTATTGTAATGGTTGTATTCTCCACAGTCCTGCGTGTCTTGTGGGATACGACTTGGTGTGTATCACGTTCCGGAGGTGTAGAAAAATAATGTATAGGAGCTTGGAATGCCTCTGATGAGATGTATCGTCTTTCATCGTAGCTGTACTCTAGCCTGGACTTGTACTAAACTATGTATGGCGTGTATGACCGTTGGCATATGTATGTCAGTTGCTATATTACCATGTCATACTGATGATCATCTCTGCATTCTGTGTTATCCATTACATTCCGCATTTCCCTGCCAAGAATTTAGCCATCCTTGTCTAAACCGTTATCTTGTTTCTCCTAGGATGGTCAACACCCGCAACAACCCCGCTGTCCAGGCGCAGGGTGAAGCCAATGCAGTTAGGGGGGAGAATCTGCCTCAACCGCCTTCTCTGGCCGAAGTCATGCTGGAGGCAGAAAGAAACAAGCGTGAGACTAACCGCTTGCTAGAGCGAATTGAGCAGAATACTGCACGTCAACAGAGGAACGACTTGGTGTCCATCAATGACTTTATCAAGTTGTACCCACCGAAGTTTAACCATTCCGTCGAGCCCCTCGATGCGGATGATTGGCTTCACAGCATCACCCATAAGCTACGTTCTGCCAACGTAGCCGAAGCTGATAAGGTTACCTACGCTGCCTATCACCTCGAAGGCCCTGCTAGCCTTTGGTGGGAAAACTTTGAGGCTATGCGCCCAGCCGGCCAAATCACTACTTGGGCTGAATTCGGTGAGGCTTTCCGTGAGCATCACATTCCGGAGGGTCTCATAGATCGTAAGCGGGAAGAATTCTGCAACTTCACCCAAGGCAGACTGACTGTGGATGCATACAGCCGTGAGTTTGGAAACTTAGCACGCTATGCTCCTGAAGAGGTATCCACCGACGCCAAGAAGCAGGCAAGGTTCCGCAAGGGACTTAGCCCCGAGCTTCGCCGTGATCTTCGTCTGCACGAGTGCACTTCCTTCCAGAAGTTGGTCAATAAGGCCATCAGTGCTGAGACAGGTCAGACTGACTATGACGCTACACGCAAGCACTCTCGCGATTTTGGTTCCTCATCCGGCTCCGGATCTCAGAAGCGCTGGGTCTGGATTCCGAACACTGCTCTGCCACCTAGGTTCACTCCGAGGCCATCCTTTGAGGCGCCTCGCCCCAACCAGTAGTATGCACCACCCAAGGTCTATGATGGCCCCGCTGCTAATGCTGCTCCACGCCCCAATGTTGTGACATGCTTCAAGTGTGGAGAAACGGGTCACTATTTGCGCGAGTGCCCCCGAAACAACCCCAATCAACCTGGACAGTCCGTTGGCCGTGGTAAGCCAGCAAGAAAGACTTACTACGCCAAGCCAGCCACCACTGCACGTGGCCATGTCAACTATGTTTCAGCTGGAGAAACTCATGAGGATCCCAACGTCGTCCTTGGTACGCTCCTTGTTAATTGCCATCCGGCAACTGTTCTTTTCGATACTGGAGCATCTCATTCATTTATCTCTGAGAGCTATGCTCGATTGCACAGCACCACATTTTGTGACATGCCCACCTCCATGGTAATCCAAACCCCTGGTTCTAAGTGGCAAACCTCTAGGATAAGCCATGGAAATGAAATTCTTGTCGACAGATTGGTCTTCCTAGCATCACTAATAGCTCTCAAGTGCTCGGACATAAATATCATCTTGGGTATGGACTGGATGTCAGCTCATTATGCTAAGATTGATTGCTCTACTAAAACTGTTCAACTCACCCATCCGTCGGGCAAGACAGTCAATGTTTTGACCTGAGTGTCTAAGCGTCAGCTTTACTCATTAAATGCCAACCCTCTTCCAGACCTTGAAGATGTTCCGGTAGTCCGCGACTTCCCGGATGTCTTTCCAGAAGAACTACCAGGTATTCCACCTGACAGGGATGTCGAGTTCGTAATAGACCTTGTTCCAGGAACCGTCCCAATCTCTAGAAGACCTTATAAGATGGCACCCCTAGAGCTAGCCGAGCTTAAGAAACAACTCGATGAGTCCTTGAAAAAGGGTTTCATCCATCCTAGTTCTTCTCCGTGGGCTTGCCCCGTCCTCTTCGTCAAGAAGAAGGATGGTACGGATCGGATGGTTGTAGATTACCGACCTGTCAACCTAGTCACTATCAAGAACAAGTATCCGCTCCCCAGGATCAACGACCTGTATGATCAGCTCGCTGGATCCTCAGTCTTCTCTAAAATGGATTTGAGGTTGGGCTACCATCAAATCAAAATCAAGAACGGGGACATTCCTAAAACGGCCTTTGTTACTCGTTATGGCCAATACGAGTACACCGTCATGTCTTTCGGTTTAACCAATGCTCCAGCCACCTTCTCTCGGTTAATGAACTCGATCTTCATGGAGTATTTGGATAAATTCGTCGTAGTATACCTCGATGATATACTCATCTACTCCAAGAATGAGGAAGAACATGCCGAGCATCTAAGGCTAGTATTGACGAAACTTCGAGAGCATCGCCTTTATGCTAAATTCTCTAAGTGTGAATTCTGGTTGCCAGAAGTGACCTATCTAGGCCATGTAATCTCTGGTAAGGGTATTGCTGTCAATCCCGAGCGAGTTCAAGCCGTCCTTGACTGGACTCCACCTGAATCGGTCAAGCAAGTTCGGAGTTTCCTTGGCTTAGCGAGCTACTGTCGCCGCTTCGTCGAGAATTTCTCCAAGGTTGCTAAACCTCTAACTGAACTCCTCAAGAAAGATAAAAAGTTCGAGTGGACCCCACAGTGCGAGTTCAGCTTTCAGGAACTGAAAAGACGCCTGACATCTGCTCCCGTACTCATACCACCAGATTTTTCTAAGGACTTTGTTATCTATTGCGACGCCTCGCGACAAGGACTAGGTTGCATACTCATGCAAGATCGTCATGTGATTGCCTACGCTTCCCGACAGTTGCGTCCACATGAGGATAATTATCCCACACATGATCTAGAGCTTGCAGCCGTAGTCCATGCACTCAAAACATGGCGACATTACCTTCTCGGTAATCGTTGCGAGATTTTCACCGATCACCAAAGTCTGAAATACATTTCACCCAACCGGATTTGAATCTCAGGCAAAGACGTTGGGTCGAGTTGATCACAGATTACGACTTAGGAATAACTTACACCCCGGGCAAAGCCAACGTCATGGCTGATGCGCTAAGCCGTAAATCTTATTGTAACAACTTGATGTTACAACAAAGTCAACCACTTCTCCACGAGGAATTCTGTAAGCTTAACCTTCACATTGTTCCTCGAGGATTCCTATCCACCCTGGTGGCGAAACCTACCCTTACGGATCAGATCATCAAAGCTCAGAAGGTAGATCCGGGAATCTCCCGTATTAAGAGAAACATCAAGAAAGGAGTTGCGGATTGTTTCTCCGTTGATGACCAAGGTGTTGTGTTCTTTGGAGACCGTCTAGTGGTTCCCAAGGTACGCAACCTGAGGCGATTGATCCTTAAGGAAGCTCATGAATCTCCTCTCACCATTCATCCCGGTAGTACTAAAATGTATCAAGACCTACGCCAGAGGTTTTGGTGGACTAGGATGAAGAGAGAAATTGCTCAATACATTGCTAATTGCGACGTCTGTCGTCGTGTTAAAGCAGAGCATCAACGGCCTGCTGGCACCCTTCAACCTTTGGCTATTCCTGAATGGAAATGGGATAAAATCGGTATGGATTTCATTACCGGGTTTCCCAGGACCAAGAGAGGGAATAATGCTATCTTCGTTGTTGTCGATCGTCTTTCCAAAGTAGCCCACTTCCTACCTGTTCGTGAGAGTATAACCGCGAGCCAGCTAGCTGACTTGTACATCTCCCGAATAGTGTCTCTTCATGGTGTTCCATTGGAAATTAACTCAGACCGTGGAAGTCTCTTCACCTCTCGATTTTGGGAAAGTTTCCAAAATGCTATGGGAACTCGTCTCTCCTTTAGCACCGCCTTCCACCCTCAATCAAGTGGTCAGGTAGAACGAGTTAATCAAATTCTGGAGGATATGCTCCGAGCTTCTGTCATCTCTTTCGGCATGGATTGGGAGAAATGCCTTCCATTCGCCGAGTTCGCTTATAACAATAGTTATCAAGCTAGCTTGGGCAAAGCTCCTTTCGAGGTTCTCTATGGACGAAAATGTCGAACGCCTCTTAACTGGTCAGAAACCGGGGAAAGACAACTCTTTGGCCCGGATATGATTCAGGAAGCAGAAGAGCAGGTTCGCATTATTCGTGAGAAATTGAAAACAGCCCAATCTCGCCAAAAGAGCCATTATGACCGCAAACATAAGGCTATGACTTTTGAGGTTGACGAGAAGGCTTACCTTCGGGTTACTCCTTTAAAGGGAACCCATCGATTCGGTATCAAAGGCAAATTGGCTCCTCGTTACATTGGACCCTTTCGCATTCTTGCCAAGCGAGGAGAAGTTGCCTACCAATTGGAACTACCTCCGCATCTTTCCAAGGTTCATGACGTCTTCCACGTTTCTCAACTCAGGCGTTGCTTCTCGGATCCTATCCGTGGAGTGGACCACGAAACGCTTGATCTCCAAGATAATCTCACATATCGGGAATATCCCGTTCGAATCCTTGATCAAGCCGAGCGTACCACTCGACGCCAAAACATCAAGTTTCTCAAGGTTCAATGGTCACACCATTCCGAGAAAGAAGCTACTTGGGAAAGGGAGGATCGTCTTCGACTTGAGTACCCCACCTTCTTCCCAACGGATCCTAAATCTCGGGACGAGATTCTTTTGAGTGGGGGTGAGTTGTCACATCCTAGCTAGTTCATGCATTAGAGTGTTGCATCATGTCTACTTTTCACAGAAACTTGAAATGGGGATGCCAGAAACCCCCAGCACCCCCCTGAACACAACTAGGGTTTACTAAAATCCTTTTCAATGAACCTGAAATGCCCTCCATAAATGTTCACCATCTTTGGTCCTGGCTAAAACCTCTGCCAAAAATGGTTTCATATTTTTGGAGGCTATTCTGGATTTTTCACCAAGCCATAAGTATTTGCATTTGGGCAATTTAAATCCTATAAATATTTTAAAATGCCCAAATAATCTTGAAGGTATTTTTAGGCTGTTGAGAATATTTCAAATGTGCCTCTGAATATTTTCAGGATTTTCCTAAATGGAATAGTATTTCTACTATTTCAAACACAGAACAGAAACAAATAAAAAGAAAACAGAAAGCAGAGAGAGAACTTACCTGGCAGCCCACTGGCGGCCCAGCACTGTGCTGGCCCATGGCCAGTCAGCTGCTTGCTCCCGCCAGAGCAGGCAGAGAGGTGACGCCGGCGTGCGCGAGCTCGCCACGGCGCCACCTGCTTGCCGCCCCGCCCATGGACGAGCTGGACGACCTCCACGTCGCGCCCCCGAGCCCCTGGACACCTCCATTCGTCCCCTGCACCTCTCCCTCGCCTCCTCCACCATGGCCGACGCAGCCGCTGCCACCTCGCCGACGTAGCCGTAGCCACCGCCGTCTTCCGCGTCACCTGACCGTGTCCAGCAGCTCCGCCGTCGCCTTCTCCTTCGAGCAGGTCGAGCCCCGAGCACTCGCTTGCCCCGAAGCCACCGCTCCGACCTCGCCTTCGCCGCCCACCGCCGGAGATCCCCTTCGCCGTCACCACCGCAGCAGTTCGTCCCCGACAGCGCCGCCTAGCTCATCGCCACTGCCGTGAGCTTCTGCCCCTTCCCCATCCTCTCATTCTTGCTGCCGCCCTTTACTTCGACTGTAACCAGTAGCACCGCACACGTCGCCGCACGAGCTCGTCGCCGACGAGGCTCCGGTGACCAAATGGTCTAGTGCATATGGCTGTCATCTTCATGAGTACATGCAGCACCCGTAGAGACTAACCATTGTTCCTCCCGTGCACCGTGTCATCGTTTTCGTCGGCACCCGAACTCTGGGGCCGCTAAAGAGCTCGCCGCCGTCGACTCCGGCCACCCCAGGCCCAACCACGGCCACCAACGGACGCGTCGTTGCGTCAGCTACCCGTAGAGCCCAACGGCGCCTCGAACGGTGCCCCGTAGAGCAAACCCGAGGCACAGGAGCGCCGCTGACCTCGGCGGCGGCTAACCGCCGGCGTGTTAGGCCCGTTGACGAGGGGTTTGACCTCCCCTGGGTCGTTGACATGTGGGGCCAGCCCCTCTTAATTTCCTAGTTTAGGTTAATTAAAATAGGATTAGCCCTGTGACACTGACAGACAGGTCCCACCGTTCAGGTTTGACCTGGACCGCCCAGTTGACTTGCTGACGTCATCATGACACACTGCTGACGCAATAAGTAACTTAATTACTGGAATTATTCTTATACAGGAAATTCCAGAAAATATCACAAACTTCAAAAAATCATAGAAAATAATCTATAGCTCAGAATGAAAAGATTTATATATGAAAAATGATCAGAAAAATCCATTCTATCCATCTGTACTGGTTTCATGCATGTTTAAGCCAATTAACCTACTGTTTAATGCAGAACAAGATAAAGCACTAACATGGGCCATTTATGAACTTGGAATTTGAATCTTTGATTCAAAATAGTCCAAACCCATCTGGTCTTAGTTGCATTAGCCCAATACATCCATTTTGCCATGTCTCATGCATGCATCATATTGTTGCACTTGCTTGGTGTTGATTGTGCTTCGATGTGTTCATCGTGGTAGGTTCTGCCTCCTAGGATATTCACGAGTATCCAACTGAAGGGCAGTATTCCACCACCACTCCGTCAGGCAAGCAACCCATTGATCATTTTGATACAAACCCATCTTCTAGCTTCTGCTCTCATTTACTGCATTAAGACAACGCGATTCAAACTGCTGTGTGTTGCGGTAGTTGAACCCACTTTCCTTTGCATGACCTGTCATTGCCACAGTAACTAGATGAAACCCACTAGCATGTGTAGGAGTTGATTGAGCCATGTTGTGTTCCTACAATGCTATGCTTGCTACGCTTAGAGTCGTGTCAGGTCTGGCTCATCAGGGTGATGAACTAGAGTGAAAGCGTGTGTCGGTAATGAGAGTGAGGTGTTGAATACGATTTGGTAAAGGTATCGATGAGAGGCCATGTAGGAGTACATGGTGGGTTGTTTCATTGAGACCGTCCCTAAGAACTGAGATCTGTATGCGTGATTTAAGATTCAGCTACTACCACGCATTGGGCCCGAAACCAATGGACCCCCTCGGCTTCTTAATCACCCTTGTCCTCTGTCCAGGAGTTGCACGTAGTTTCTGGTGTTTGTAGTAAGCTGGAGGCCGTGGACAGCGCTGACCGAGGGGTGGGCTGTGATGCGGTAGGCTCGTGGCACGGTGTACCGAGTCGCCCGTTTGGTGTCTCGGGAACCCTGCACACATCGTTCGGGGCCGTATGTGGAAACCTCGGCCGGACTCCCTGCGGATGGAACCTGAATAGGCGATAAACCTGGACTAGAGACTTGAGTGTTTAGGTAGGCTGTGGCCGACACCCACGTTGGGCTTCCGCTTGAAGGTTGCCGAGTACATGTCGTGTAACGACGGTAAGTGGTGAGAGCGTGTGTGACGAAGTACACCCCTGCAGGGTATAAAACTATTCGAATAGCCGCGTCCGCGGTAAAGGACTACTTGGTCGCTTATGCAGTTCATAGACAAGTAAATGGATACTACTAAAAGCCTCAAGATAAGTGTGAGTACCGCGGATGGCTCTCTCGTGGGATGACGAGGGAGGATCCACGGTGGAGTATTGAGATGGTGATTAGTGGACTCGTGTGCGAAAACTATTTTACAAGTGGTGTCTCGTAGGATAGCTTAGCCAAGAGTCAAAGCTGGCTTGCTGCAATAACTCCACTACCTTCTTGAGAATGTACATGTATAGTAGGATCTGTTGTAAGACTTGCTGAGTACCTTTGTACTCATGTTGCTTCAATTACTGTTTTCAGACGACAACACCGCCCCTTCCGATGGGTTCTATGTAGATCTCGACGATGACGAGTGACTTGCCACCCAGGTGGTGATCTAGCTTGTGAAGGGCCTACGTAGATAGACAGGCTTCGTCAAGCCTTCTTTCTTTCTAGTGTCTGTACCCAGACAAGTTGCTTCCGCATGTGCTTGTATGTTGTATGACTTGAGTGTCGGGTCATGTGACCCCTATCTGTATGAACATGTTATGTATGGCTCTCCGGAGCCCTTTAAATAAAGTACCTTGAGTTGTAGAGTTTTGTTGTGATGCCATGTTGTATTTACACATATCGAGCATATTGTGTGTATGATTGAAATGCTTGGTATGTGTGGGATCCGACAATCTAGTTGTTTATCCTTGGCAGCCTCTCTTATGGGGAAATGTAGTCTAGTGCTTCCATGAGCCATAGTAGTCCGCTACAGCCCGGTTCACCGGAGTCCTGCTAGCCCAGCACTACTGCTCCGGACACTTGACTGGCCGACATGTGTTTCACTTCGTTCCTGTGTCTGTCCCTTCGAGGAAATGTCACGCGGTGACATCTGGAGTCCTGTTAGCCTAGTGCTACAGCCCGGATTCACACGCTGCTGACCGACACGTTCGATGTTGATTCATGTATGCCTGTCCCCATACGTTAGAGCCGCTTTGGGTTCACGACTAGCCATGTCGGCCCGGGTTCTCCGTCATATGGATGCTAGCGACACTGTCATATACGTGAGCCAAAAGGCGCAAACGGTCCCGGGCCATGGTAAGGCGACACCCGTGGGAGTACCGTGCGTGAGGCCGCAATGTGATATGAGGTGTTACAGGCTAGATCGGTGTGACTTAGAATCGGGGTCCTGACAGCGTTGGCATCAGAGCCGGACTGCCTGTAGGTGCGTTAAGCCAAACTGGTCGATGTCGAGTCTAGAAATGCTTTAGTTATATGTAGGGGAATTGATTGTGGGAGGGAACGTAAGGCGCTTTTACTCCTTTACCTTATGCCTCTGATCTGAGTCATTCTCTTCTCATTCTACGTGGGTTAAGGACTAGGCTCTCTTCTCTCTATCAGGTTCACGTGTTACTAATCCGTAGTAACTTATAGGATTGTTGGTTCCATGCTTCAGTTCAGTTTCTACTACCTTTAGTATGTTGTCGGTTGAACCAGAACCTTGATATGATGTTGTTGAGTGGTTTTGCAAACTGTTGTGAATGTCTCAAATCTTTTTCTGAGCATTTACAGCCGTTATGCTGTCCGAATTCTCCTAGAAATTCTAATGCCTTTGCATTATTTCGTGCTTTCAGATGGCCACCCGTTCCCAGAATCAAGTGGTTCGTCTGACCCGGTGCCTCGATGTACCTGGTCACACGGCCATGCTGGTCCGAGTGATGGTTGAGACAGGCTATCGATGGTATCCCGAGTATACCGTCGAGGAGCAGTTTCGAGACTTTAATCAAAGCAATATCTTTGCACAGTCAGGATTTACCCTTCCTATCCTGGAGCCACTGAACCCCTCCATTGCTCTTATGGACTTGGGGTTACCATCAAGATGTCCGTGCAGGACGCAGCTTACTCAATGATGACTATCATACGAGCCAGAACTGCCTTGCTTCAGAACACTGACTTCCGCTATATGCCAGCATCACTCCCTGGGGCACAAGGGTACTATCAGGCTATTTACTGTGATCCTACCCATGAGGATTCACTACTCCGCACCACCACCGAGATGCTTGAGGACAAGGACCGTGAGAATCGTGCCTTGCGAATGGAGCTCTTTAATGCTCGTTCTGATCACTGGGCCACTCTGACACGGTTTGCACCTGCCGTGCAGGCTGGGTATATGGACATGAGGGACTTGTACCCCGTGCGGTCTGGTCTGCCAGATTGTATGGAATGGCGTGATGTAGGAGGCATCACCCCTCCTCGTGGACCCCGTCTGCCACCGTTTGTTGGACCAAGGCCACACCCGAGTCCTTATGGACCGCAAGCTCCACAGGACCGACTGTTTCCAGATGATCATGTTCAGCTCCCAGGACATGGTGGTGATTTCTATGAAGATTACTACGGAGACGTCTGAGTTGGTAGTAGTTTCACTAGTATTGTAACAGTTGTATTCTCCACAGTCCTGCGTGTCTTGTGGGATACGACTTGGTGTGTATCACGTTCCGGAGGTGTAGAAAAATAATGTATAGGAGCTTGGAATGCCTCTAAGGAGATGTATCGTCTTTCATCGTAGTTGTACTCTAGCCTGGGCTTGTACTAAACTATGTATGGTGTGTATGACCGTTGGTATATATATGGCAGTTTCTATATTACCATGTCATACTGATGAACATCTCTGCATTCCGTGTTATCCATTACATTCCGCACTTCCTTGCCAAGATTTTGCCATCCTTGTCTAAACCGTTGTCTTGTTTTCCTAGGATGGTCAACACCCGCAACAACCCTGCTATCCAGGCGCAGGGTGAAGCCAATGCAGCTAGGGAGGAGAATCTGCCTCAACCGCCTTCTCTGGCCGAAGTCATGCTAGAGGCGGAAAGAAACAAGCGTGAGACTAACCGCTTGCTAGAGCGAATTGAGCAAAATACTGCACGTTACCAGAGGAACGACTTGGTGTCCATCAATGACTTTATCAAGTTGTACCCACCGAAGTTTAACCATTCCATCGAGCCCCTCGATGCGGATGATTGGCTTCGCAGCATCACCCATAAGCTACGTTCTGCCAACGTAGCCGAAGCTGATAAGGTTACCTACACTGCTTATCACCTTGAAGGCCCTGCTAGCCTTTGGTGGGAAAACTTTGAAGCTATGCGCCCAGCCGGCCAAATCACTACTTGGGCTGAATTCAGTGAGGCTTTCCGTGAGCATCACATTCCGGAGGGTCTCATAGATCGTAAGCGGGAAGAATTCTGCAACTTCACCCAAGGCAGACTGACTGTGGACGCATACAGCCGTGAGTTTGGAAATTTAGCACGCTATGCTCCTGAAGAGGTATCCACCGACGCTAAGAAGCAGGCAAGGTTCCGCAAGGGACTTAGCACCGAGCTTCGCCGTGATCTTCGTCTGCACGAGTGCACCTCCTTCCAGAAGCTAGTCAATAAGGCCATCAGTGCTGAGACAGGTCAGGCTGACTATGACGCTTCACGCAAGCACTCCCGCGATTTTGGTTCCTCATCCGGCTCTGGATCTCAGAAGCACCGGGTCTGGATTCCAAACACAGCTCTGCCACCCAGGTTCACTCCGAGGCCATCCTTTGAGGCGCCTCGCCCCAACCAGCAGTATGCACCGCCCAAGACGTATGGTGGCCCCGCTGTTAATGCTGCTCCACGCCCCAATGTTGTGACGTGCTTCAAGTGTGGAGAGACGGGTCACTATTTGCGCGAGTGCTGCTGGGGAACGTAGTAATTTCAAAAAAATTCCTACGCACACGCAAGATCATGGTGATGCATAGCAACGAGAGGGGAGAGTGTTGTCCACGTACCCTCGTAGACCGACAGCGGAAGCGTTATCACAACGCGGTTGATGTAGTCGTACGTCTTCACGATCCGACCGATCAAGTACCGAACGCACGGCACCTCCGAGTTCTACACATGTTCAGCTCGATGACGTCCCTCAAACTCCGATCCAGCCGAGTGTTGAGGGAGAGTTTCGTCAGCACGACGGCGTGGTGACGATGATGATGTTCCACCGACGCAGGGCTTCGCCTAAGCTCCGCGACAGTATTATCGAGGTGTAATCTGGTGGAAGGGGGCACCGCACACGGCTAAATAATCGTATATCAAAGTGTGTCCATGGGGTGCCCCCTGCCCCCGTATATAAAGGAGTAAGGGAGGAGGAGGCCGGCCCTAGGAGGGGGCGCACCAAGTGTGGAGTCCTACTAGGACTCCCTAGTCCTAGTAGGATTCCACCTCCCATATGGAATAGGAAAAGAGGAAGGGAAAAAGAGAAGGAAGGAAGGGGGCGCCCCCCTTCCCTAGTCCAATTCGGACCAGACCAAGGGGAGGGGTGCGGCCACCCTTGAGGCCCTTTTCCTTCTTTCCCGTATGGCCCAATAAGGCCCAATACGTATTCCCGTAACTCTCCGGTACTCCGAAAAATACCCGAATCACTCGGAACCTTTCCGAAGTCCGAATATAGTCGTCCAATATATCGATCTTTACGTCTCGACCATTTCGAGACTCCTCGTCATGTCCCCGATCTCATCCGGGACTCCGAACTCCTTCGGTACATCAAACATAAACTCATAATAAAACTGTCATCGTAACTTTAAGCGTGCGGACCCTTTGGGTTCGAGAACTATGTAGACATGACCGAGACACCTCTCCGGTCAATAACCAATAGCGGGACCTGGATGCCCATATTGGCTCCCACATATTCTACGAAGATCTTTATCGGTCAGACCGCATAACAACATACGTTGTTCCCTTTGTCATCGGTATGTTACTTGCCCGAGATTCGATCGTCGGTATCTCGATACCTAGTTCAATCTCGTTACCGGCAAGTCTCTTTACTCGTTCCGTAATACATCATCCCGCAACTAACTCATTAGTCACAATGCTTGCAAGGCTTATAGTGATGTGCATTACCGAGTGGGCCCAGAGATACCTCTCCGACAATCGGAGTGACAAATCCTAATCTCGAAATACGCCAACCCAACAAGTACCTTTGGAGACACCTGTAGAGCACCTTTATAATCACCCAGTTACGTTGTGACGTTTGGTAGCACACAAAGTGTTCCTCCGGTAAACGGGAGTTGCATAATCTCATAGTCATAGGAACATGTATAAGTCATGAAGAAAGCAATAGCAACATACTAAACGATCGGGTGCTAAGCTAACGGAATGGGTCATGTCAATCACGTCATTCTCCTAATGAGGTGATCCCGTTAATCAAATGACAACTCATGTCTATGGCTAGGAAACATAACCATCTTTGATTAACGAGCTAGTCAAGTAGAGGCATACTAGTGACACTCTGTTTGTCTATGTATTCACACATGTATTATGTTTCCGGTTAATACAATTCTAGCATGAATAATAAACATTTATCATGATATAAGGAAATATATAATACTTTATTATTGCCTCTAGGGCATATTTCCTTCAGTCTCCCACTTGCACTAGAGTCAATAATCTAGTTCACATCGCCATGTGATTTAACATCAATAATTCACATCACCATGTGATTAACACCCATAGTTCACATCTCTATGTGACCAACACTCAAAGGGTTTACTAGAGTCAATAATCTAGTTCACATCGCTATGTGATTAACACCCAAAGAGTACTAAGGTGTGATCATGTTTTGTTGTGAGATAATTTTAGTCAACGGGTCTGTCACATTCAGATCCGTAAGTATTTTGCAAATTTCTATGTCTACAATGCTCTGCACGGAGCTACTCTAGCTAATTGCTCCCACTTTCAATATGTATCTAGACCGAGACTTAGAGTCATCTAGATTAGTGTCAAAACTTGCATCGACGTAACCCTTTACGACGAACCTTTTGTCACTTCCATAATCGAGAAACATATCCTTATTCCACTAAGGATAATTTTGACCGCTGTCCAGTGATCTACTCCTAGATCACTATTGTACTCCCTTGCCAAAATCAGTGTAGGGTATACAATAGATCTGGTACACAGCATGGCATACTTTATAGAACCTATGGCCAAGGCATAGGGAATGACTTTCATTCTCTTTCTATCTTTTGCCGTGGTCGGGCTTTGAGTCTTTACTCAATTTCACACCTTGTAACACAGGCAAGAACTCTTTCTTTGACTGTTCTATTTTGAACTACTTCAAAATCTTGTTAAGGTATGTACTCATTGAAAAACTTATCAAGCGTCTTCATCTATCTCTATAGATCTTGATGCTCAATATGTAAGCAGCTTCACCGAGGTCTTTCTTTGAAAAACTCCTTTCAAACACTCCTTTATGCTTTGCAGAATAATTCTACATTATTTCCGATCAACAATATGTCATTCACATATACTTATCAGAAATGCTGTAGTGCTCCCACTCACTTTCTTGTAAATACAGGCTTCACCGCAAGTCTGTATAAAACTATATCCTTTGATCAACTTATCAAAGTGTATATTCCAACTCCGAGATGCTTGCACCAGTCCATAGATGGATCGCTGGAGCTTGCATATTTTGTTAGCACCTTTAGGATTGACAAAACCTTCCTGGTTGCATCATATACAACTCTTCTTTAATAAATCCATTAAGGAATGCAGTTTTGTTTATCCATTTGCCATATTTCATAAAATGCGGCAATTGCTAACATGATTCAGACAGACTTAAGCATAGATACGAGTGAGAAACTCTCATCGTAGTCAACATCTTGAACTTGTCGAAAACCTTTTTGCGACAATTCTAGCTTTGTAGATAGTGATACTACTATCAGCGTCCGTCTTCCTCTTGAAGATCCATTTATTCTCAATTGCTTGCCGATCATCGGGCAAGTCAACCAAAGTCCACACTTTGTTCTCATACATGGATCTCATCTCAGATTTCATGGCCTCAAGCCATTTTGCGGAATCTGGGCTCACCATCGCTTCTTCATAGTTCGTAGGTTCGTCATGGTCTAGTAACATAACCTCCAGAACAGGATTACCGTACCACTCTGGTGCGGATCTTACTCTGGTTGACCTACAAGGTTTGGTAGTAAACTTGATCTGAAGTTCATGATCATCATCATTAACTTCCTCACTCATTGGTATAGACGTCACAGGAACCGTTTCTTGTGATGAACTACTTTCCAATAAGGGAGCAGGTACAGTTACCTCATCAAGTTCTACTTTCCTCCCACTCACTTCTTTCGAGAGAAACTCCTTCTCTAGAAAGGATCCATACTAAGCAACGAATGTCTTGCCTTCGGATCTGTGATAGAAGGTGTACCCAACTGTCTCCTTTGGGTATCCTATGAAGACACATTTCTCCGATTTGGGTTTGAGCTTATCAGGATGAAACTTTTTCACATAAGCATCGCAACCCCAAACTTTAAGAAACGACAACTTTGGTTTCTTGCCAAACCACAGTTCATAAGGCGTCGTCTCAGCGGATTTTGATGGTGCCCTTTTTAACGTGAATGTAGCTGTCTCTAATGCATAACCCCAAAACGATAGTGGTAAATTGGTAAGAGACATCATAGATTGCACTATATCCAATAAAGTACGGTTATGACGTTCGGACACACCATTATGCTGTGGTGTTCCAGGTGGCGTGAGTAGTGAAACTATTTCACATTGTTTTAACTGAAGGCCAAACTCGTAACTCAAATACTCTTCTCTACGATCAGATCATAGAAACTTTATTTTCTTGTCACGATGATTTTCCACTTCACTCTGAAATTCTTTGAACTTTTCAAATGTTTCAGACTTATGTTTCATCAAGTAGATATACCCATATCTGCTCAAATCATCTGTGAAGCTCAGAAAATAATGATACCTGCTACGAGCCTCAATATTCATCGGACCACATACATCTGTATGTATGATTTCCAACAAATCTGTTGCTCTCTCCATAGTTCCGGAGAACGGCGTTTCAGTCATCTTGCCCATGAGGCACGGTTCGCAAGCATCAAGTGATTCATAATCAGTGATTCCAAAATCCCATCAGTATGGAGTTTCTTCATGCGCTTTACACCAATATGACCTAAACGGCAGTGCCACAAATAAGTTGCACTATCATTATTAACTTTGCATCTTTTGGCTTCAATATTATGAATATGTGTATCACTACGATCGAGATCCAACAAACCATTTTCGTTGGTGTGTGTGACCATAAAAGGTTTTTATTCATGTAAACAGAACAACAATTGTTCTCTAACTTAAATGAATAACCGTATTGCAATAAACATGATCAAATCATATTCATGCTCAACGCAAACACCAAATAACACTTATTTAGTTTCAACACTAATCCCGAAAGTATAGGGAGTGTGCGATGATGATCATATCAATCTTGGAACTACTTCCAACACACATCGTCACCTCGCCTTTTACTAGTCTCTGTTTATTCTGCTACTCCCGTTTTCGAGTTACTACTCTTTAGCAACTGAACCAGTATCAAATACTGAGGGGTTGCTATAAACACTAGTAAGTACACATCAATAACATGTATATCCAATATACCTTTGTTCACTTTGCCATCTTTCTTATCCACCAAATACTTGGGGTAGTTCCGCTTCCAGTGACCAGTCCCTTTGCAGTAGAAGCACTTAGTCTCAGGCTTAGGTACAGACTTGGGCTTCTTCACTTGAGTAGCAACTTGCTTGCCGTTCTTTTGAAGTTCCCCTTCTTCCCTTTGCCCTTTTCTTGAAACTAGTGGTCTTGTCAACCATCAACACTTGAAGTGGTCTCGTCAACCATCAACACTTGATGTTTTTCTTGATTTCTACCTTCGTCGATTTCAGCATCACGAAGAGCTCGGGAATTACTTTCGTCATCCCTTGCATACTATAGTTCATCACGAAGTTCTACTAACTTGGTGATGGTGACTAGAGAATTCTGTCAATCACTATTTTATCTGGAAGATTAACTCCCACTTGATTCAAGCGATTGTAGTACCCAGACAATCTGAGCACATGCTCACTAGTTGAGCGATTCTCCTCCATCTTTTAGCTATAGAACTTGTTGGAGACTTCATATCTCTCAACTCGGGTATTTGCTTGAAATATTAACTTCAACTCCTGGAACATCTTATATGGTCCATGACGTTCAAAACGTCTTTGAAGTCCCGATTCTAAGCCGTTAAGCATGGTGCACTAAACTATCAAGTAGTCATCATATTGAGCTAGCCAAACGTTCATAACGTCTGCATCTGCTCCTGCAATAGGTCTGTCACCTAGCGGTGCATCAAGGACATAATTTTTCTGTGCAGCAATGAGGATAATCCTCAGATCACGGATCCAATCCGCATCTTTGCTACTAACATCTTTCAACATAATTTTTCTCTAGGAACATATCAAAAATAACACAGGGAAGCAACAACGCGAGCTATTGATCTACAACATAATTTGCAAAATACTATCAGGACTAAGTTCATGATAAATTTAAGTTCAATTAATCATATTACTTAAGAACTCCCACTTAGATAGACATCCCTCTAATCATCTAAGTGATTACGTGATCCAAAGCAACTAAACCATGTCCGATTAACACGTGAGATGGAGTAGTTTCAATGGTGAACATCACTATGTTGATCATATCTACTATATGATTCACGCTCGACCTTTCGGTCTCTGTGTTCCGAGGCCATATCTGTATATGCTAGGCTCGTCAAGTTTAACCTGAGTATTCCGCGTGTGCAACTGTTTTGCACCCGTTGTATTTGAACGTAGAGCCTATCACACCCGATTAACACGTGGTGTCTCAGCACGAAGAACTTTTGCAACGGTGCATACTCAGGGAGAACACTTTTATCTTGAAATTTTAGTGAGAGATCATCTTATAATGCTACCGTCAATCAAAGCAAGATAAGATGCATAAAGGATTAACATCACATGCAATCAATATAAGTGATATGATATGGCCATCATCATCTTGTGCTTGTGATCTCCATCTCCGAAGCACCGTGCTCGTGATCTCCATCTCCGAAGCACCGTCATGATCACCATCGTCACCGGCTCGACACCTTGATCTCCATCGTAGTATCGTTGTCGTCTCGCCAACTTATTGCTTTTACGACTATCGCTACCGCTTAGTGATAAAGTAAAACTATTACATGGCGATTGCATCTCATACAATAAAGCGACAACCATATGGCTCCTGCCAGTTGCCGATAACTCGGTTACAAAACATGATCATCTCATACAACACATTATATCACATCATGTCTTGACCATATCACATCACAACATGCCCTGCAAAAACAAGTTAGACGTCCTCTACTTTGTTGTTGCAAGTTTTACGTGGCTGCTACGGGCTTAGCAAGAACCGTTCTTACCTACGCATCAAAACCACAACGATAGTTTGTCAAGTTGGTGCTGTTTTAACCTTCGCAAGGACCGGGCGTAGCCACACTCGGTTCAACTAAAGTGAGAGAGATAGACACCCGCCGGTCACCTTTAAGCAACGAGTGCTCGCAACGGTGAAACCAGTCTCGCGTAAGCGTACGCGTAATGTCGGTCCGGGCCGCTTCATCTCACAATACCGCTGAACCAAAGTATGACATGCTGGTAAGCAGTATGACTTATATCGCCCACAACTCACTTGTGTTCTACTCGTGCATAGCATCAACGCATAAAACCAGGCTCGGATGCCACTGTTGGGGAACGTAGTAATTTCAAAAAAATCCTACGCACACGCAAGATCATGGTGATGCATAGCAACGAGAGGGAGAGTGTTGTCCACGTACCCTCGTAGACCGACAGCGGAAGCGTTATCACAACGCGGTTGATGTAGTCGTACGTCTTCACGATCCGACCGATCAAGTACCGAACGTACGGCACCTCCGAAGTTCTACACACGTTCAGCTCGATGACGTCCCTCGAACTCCGATCCAGCCGAGTGTTGAGGGAGAGTTTCGTCAGCACGACGGCGTGGTGACGATGATGATGTTCCACCGACGCAGGGCTTCGCCTAAGCTCCGCGACGGTATTATCGAGGTGTAATCTGGTGGAGGGGGGCACCGCACACGGCTAAAATATCGTATATCAAAGTGTGTCCATGGGGTGCCCCCTGCCCCCGTATATAAAGGAGTAAGGGAGGAGGAGGCCGGCCCTAGGAGGGGGCGCACCAAGTGTGGAGTCCTACTAGGACTCCCTAGTCCTAGTAGGATTCCACCTCCCATATGGAATAGGAAAAGAGGAAGGGAAAAAGAGAAGGAAGGAAGGGGGCGCCCCCCTTCCCTAGTCCAATTCGGACCAGACCAAGGGGAGGGGTGCGGCCACCCTTGAGGCCCTTTTCCTTCTTTCCCGTATGGCCCAATAAGGCCCAATACGTATTCCCGTAACTCTCCGGTACTCCGAAAAATACCCGAATCACTCGGAACCTTTCCGAAGTCCGAATATAGTCGTCCAATATATCGATCTTTACGTCTCGACCATTTCGAGACTCCTCGTCATGTCCCCGATCTCATCCGGGACTCCGAACTCCTTCGGTACATCAACATACATAAACTCATAATAAAACTGTCATCGTAACGTTAAGCGTGCGGACCCTTTGGGTTCGAGAACTATGTAGACATGACCGAGACACCTCTCGGTCAATAACCAATAGCGGGACCTGGATGCCCATATTGGCTCCCACATATTCTACGAAGATCTTTATCGGTCAGACCGCATAACAACATACGTTGTTCCCTTTGTCATCGGTATGTTACTTGCCCGAGATTCGATCGTCGGTATCTCGATACCTAGTTCAATCTCGTTACCGGCAAGTCTCTTTACTCGTTCCGTAATACATCATCCCGCAACTAACTCATTAGTCACAATGCTTGCAAGGCTTATAGTGATGTGCATTACCGAGTGGGCCCAGAGATACCTCTCCGACAATCGGAGTGACAAATCCTAATCTCGAAATACGCCAACCCAACAAGTACCTTTGGAGACACCTGTAGAGCACCTTTATAATCACCCAGTTTACGTTGTGACGTTTGGTAGCACACAAAGTGTTCCTCCGGTAAACGGGAGTTGCATAATCTCATAGTCATAGGAACATGTATAAGTCATGAAGAAAGCAATAGCAACATACTAAACGATCGGGTGCTAAGCTAACGGAATGGGTCATGTCAATCACGTCATTCTCCTAATGAGGTGATCCCGTTAATCAAATGACAACTCATGTCTATGGCTAGGAAACATAACCATCTTTGATTAACGAGCTAGTCAAGTAGAGGCATACTAGTGACACTCTGTTTGTCTATGTATTCACACATGTATTATGTTTCCGGTTAATACAATTCTAGCATGAATAATAAACATTTATCATGATATAAGGAAATATATAATATTTTATTATTGCCTCTAGGGCATATTTCCTTCAGTATCCACCGACGCCAAGAAGCAGGCAAGGTTCCGCAAGGGACTTAGCCCCGAGCTTCGCCGTGATCTTCGTCTGCACGAGTGCACTTCCTTCCAGAAGTTGGTCAATAAGGCCATCAGTGCTGAGACAGGTCAGACTGACTATGACGCTACACGCAAGCACTCTCGCGATTTTGGTTCCTCATCCGGCTCCGGATCTCAGAAGCGCCGGGTCTGGATTCCGAACAGTGCTCTGCCACCTAGGGTCACTCCGAGGCCATCCTTTGAGGCGCCTCGCCCCAACCAGCAGTATGCACCACCCAAGGTCTATGGTGGCCCCGCTGCTAATGCTGCTCCACGCCCCAATGTTGTGACATGCTTCAAGTGTGGAGAAACGGGTCACTATTTGCGCGAGTGCCCCCGAAACAACCCCAATCAACCTGGACAGTCCGTTGGCTGTGGTAAGCCAGCAGGAAAGACTTACTACGCCAAGCCAGCCACCACTGCACGTGGCCATGTCAACTATGTTTCAGCTGGAGAAACTCATGAGGATCCCAACGTCGTCCTTGGTACGCTCCTTGTTAATTGCCATCCGGCAACTGTTCTTTTCGATACTGGAGCATCTCATTCATTTATCTCTGAGAGCTATGCTCGATTGCACAACACCACATTTTGTGACATGCCCACCTCCATGGTAATCCAAACCCCTGGTTCTAAGTGGCAAACCTCTAGGATAACCCATGGAAATGAAATTCTTGTCGACAGATTGGTCTTCCTTGCATCACTAATAGCTCTCAAGTCCTCGGACATAAATATCATCTTGGGTATGGACTGGATGTCAGCTCATTATGCTAAGATTGATTGCTCTTCTAGAACTGTTCAACTCACCCATCCGTCGGGCAAGACAGTCAATGTTTTGACCCGAGTGTCTAAGCGTCAGCTTTACTCATTAAATGCCAACCCTCTTCCAGACCTTGAAGATGTTCCGGTAGTCCGCGACTTCCCGGATGTCTTTCCAGAAGAACTGCCAGGTATTCCACCTGACAGGGATGTCGAGTTCGTGATAGACCTTGTTCCAGGAACCGTCCCAATCTCTAGAAGACCTTATAAGATGGCACCCCTAGAGCTAGCCGAGCTTAAGAAACAACTCGATGAGTCCTTGAAAAAGGGTTTCATCCGTCCTAGTTCTTCTCCGTGGGCTTGCCCCGTCCTCTTCGTCAAGAAGAAGGATGGTACGGATCGGATGGTTGTAGATTACCGACCTGTCAACCTAGTCACTATCAAGAACAAGTATCCGCTCCCCAGGATCAACGACCTGTATGATCAGCTCACTGGATCCTCAGTCTTCTCTAAAATGGATTTGAGGTTGGGCTACCATCAAATCAAAATCAAGAACGGGGACATTCCTAAAACGGCCTTTGTTACTCGTTATGGCCAATACGAGTACACCGTCATGTCTTTCGGTTTAACCAATGCTCCAGCCACCTTCTCTCGGTTAATGAACTCGATCTTCATGGAGTATTTGGATAAGTTCGTCGTAGTATACCTCGATGATATACTCATCTACTCCAAGAATGAGGAAGAACATGCCGAGCATCTAAGGCTAGTATTGACGAAACTTCGAGAGCATCGCCTTTATGCTAAATTCTCTAAGTGTGAATTCTGGTTGCCAGAAGTGACCTATCTAGGCCATGTAATCTCTGGTAAGGGTATTGCTGTCAATCCCGAGCGAGTTCAAGCCGTCCTTGACTGGACTCCACCTGAATCGGTCAAGCAAGTTCGGAGTTTCCTTGGCTTAGCGAGCTACTGTCGCCGCTTCGTCGAGAATTTCTCCAAGGTTGCTAAACCTCTAGCTGAACTCCTCAAGAAAGACAAAAGTTTGAGTGGACCCCACAGTGCGAGTTCAGCTTTCAGGAACTGAAAAGACGCCTGACATCTGCTCCCGTACTCATACCACCAGATTTTTCTAAGGACTTTGTTATCTATTGCGACGCCTCGCGACAAGGACTAGGTTGCATACTCATGCAAGATCGTCATGTGATTGCCTACGCTTCCCGACAGTTGCGTCCACATGAGGATAATTATCCCACACATGATCTAGAGCTTGCAGCCATAGTCCATGCACTCAAAACATGGCGACATTACCTTCTCGGTAATCGTTGCGAGATTTTCACCGATCACCAAAGTCTGAAATACATTTTCACCCAACCGGATTTGAATCTCAGGCAAAGACGTTGGGTCGAGTTGATCACAGATTACGACTTAGGAATAACTTACACCCCGGGCAAAGCCAACGTCATGGCTGATGCGCTAAGCCGTAAATCTTACTGTAACAACTTGATGTTACAACAAAGTCAACCACTTCTCCACGAGGAATTCTATAAGCTTAACCTTCACATTGTTCCTCGAGGGTTCCTATCCACCCTGGTGGCGAAACCTACCCTTACGGATCAGATCATCAAAGCTCAGAAGGTAGATCCGGGAATCTCCCGTATTATGAGAAACATCAAGAAAGGAGTTGCGGACTGTTTCTCCGTTGATGGCCAAGGTGTTGTGTTCTTTGGAGACCGTCTAGTGGTTCCCAAGGTACGCAACCTGAGGCGATTGATCCTTAAGGAAGCTCATGAATCTCCTCTCACCATTCATCCCGGTAGTACGAAAATGTATCAAGACCTACGCCAGAGGTTTTGGTGGACTAGGATGAAGAGAGAAATTGCTCAATACATTGCTAATTGCGACGTCTATCGTCGTGTTAAAGCAGAGCATCAACGGCCTGCTGGCACCCTTCAACCTTTGGCTATTCTTGAATGGAAATGGGATAAAGTCGGTATGGATTTCATTACCGGGTTTCCCAGGACCAAGAGAGGGAATAATGCTATCTTCGTTGTTGTCGATCGTCTTTCCAAAGTAGCCCACTTCCTACCTGTTCGTGAGAGTATAACCGCGAGCTAGCTAGCTGACTTGTACATCTCCCGAATAGTGTCTCTTCATGGTGTTCCATTGGAAATTAACTCAGACCGTGGAAGTCTCTTCACCTCTCGATTTTGGGAAAGTTTCCAAAATGCTATGGGAACTCGTCTCTCCTTTAGCACCGCCTTCCACCCTCAATCAAGTGGTCAGGTAGAACGAGTTAATCAAATTCTGGAGGATATGCTCCGAGCTTCTGTCATCTCTTTCGGCATGGATTGGGAGAAATGCCTTCCATTCGCCGAGTTCGCTTATAACAATAGTTATCAAGCTAGCTAGGGCAAAGCTCCTTTCGAGGTTCTCTATGGACGAAAATGTCGAACGCCTCTTAACTGGTCAGAAACCGGGGAAAGACAACTCTTTGGCCCGGATATGATTCAGGAAGCAGAGGAGCAGGTTCGCATTATTCGTGAGAAATTGAAAACAGCCCAATGTCGCCAAAAGAGCCATTATGACCGCAAACATAAGGCTATGACTTTTGAGGTTGATGAGAAGGCTTACCTTCGGGTTACTCCTTTAAAGGGAACCCATCGATTCGGTATCAAAGGCAAATTGGCTCCTCGTTACATTGGACCCTTTCGCATTCTTGCCAAGCGAGGAGAAGTTGCCTACCAATTGGAACTACCTCCGCATCTTTCCAAGGTTCATGACGACTTCCACGTTTCTCAACTCAGGCGTTGCTTCTCAGATCCTATCCGTGGAGTGGACCACGAAACACTTGATCTCCAAGATAATCTCACATATCGGGAATATCCCGTTCGAATCCTTGATCAAGCCGAGCGTACCACTCGACGCCAAAACATCAAGTTTCTCAAGGTTCAATGGTCACACCATTCCGAGAAAGAAGCTACTTGGGAAAGGGAGGATCGACTTCGACTTGAGTACCCCACCTTCTTCCCAATGGATCCTAAATCTCGGGACGAGATTCTTTTGAGTGGGGGTGAGTTGTCACATCCTAGCTAGTTCATGCATTAGAGTGTTGCATCATGTCTACTTTTCACAGAAACTTGAAATGGGGATGCCATAAAACCCCCAGCACCCCCCTGAACACAACTAGGGTTTACTAAAATCCTTTTCAATGAACCTGAAATGCCCTCCACAAATGTTCACCATCTTTGGTCCTGGCTAAAACCTCTGCCAAAAATGGTTTCATATTTTTGGAGGCTATTCTGGATTTTTCACCAAGCCATAAGTATTTGCATTTGGGCAATTTAAATCCTATAAATATTTTAAAATGCCCAAATAATCTTGAAGGTATTTTTAGGCTGTTGAGAATATTTTCAAAGGTGCCTCTGAATATTTTCAGGATTTTCCTAAATTGAATAGTATTTTTACTATTTCAAAACACAGAACAGAAACAAATAAAAAGGAAAACAGAAAGCAGAGAAGGAACTTACCTGGCAGCCCACCTGGCGGCCCAGCACTATGCTGACCCATGGCCAGTCAGCTGCTTGCTCCCGCCAGAGCAGGCACAGAGGTGACGCCGGCGTGCGCGAGCTCGGCACGGCGCCACCTGCTTGCCGCCCCGCCCCTGGACGAGTTGGACGACCTCCACGTCGCGCCCCCGAGCCCCTGGACACCTCCATTCGTCCCCTGCACCTCTCCCTCGCATCTCTCCACAATGGCCGACGCAGCCGCTGCCACCCCGCCGGCGTAGCCGTAGCCACCGCCATCTCCGCGTCACCTGACCGTGTCCAGTAGCTCCGCCGTCGCCCTCTCCTTCGAGCAGGTCGAGCCCCGAGCGCTCGCTTGCCCTGAAGCCACCGCTCTGACCTCGCCTTCGGCGCCCACCGCCGGAGATCCCCTTCGCCGTCACCACCGCAGCAGTTCGTCCCCGACAGCGCCGCCTAGCTCATCGCCTCTGCCGTGAGCTTCTGCCCCTTCCCCATCCTCTCATTCTTGCTGCCGCCCTTTACTTCGACCGTAACCAGTAGCACCGCACACGCCGCCGCACGAGCTCATCGCCGACAAGGCTCCGGTGACCAAATGGTCCAGTGCATATGGCTGTCATCTTCGTGAGCACATGCAGCACCCGTAGAGACTAACCATTGTTCCTCCCGTGCACCGTGTCGTCGTTTTCGTCGGCACCCGAACTCCGGGGCCGCTAAAGAGCTCGCCGCCGTCGACTCCGGCCACCCCAGGCGCAACCACGGCCACCAACGGACGCGCCGTTGCGTCAGCTACCCCTAGAGCCCAACGGCGCCTCGAACGGTGCCCCGTAGAGCAAACCCGAGGCACAGGAGCGCCGCTGACCTCGCCGGCGGCTAACCGCGGCGTGTTAGGCCCGTTGACGAGGGGTTTGACCTCCCCTGGGTCGTTGACATGTGGGGCCAGCCCCTGTTAATTTCCTAGTTTAGGTTAATTAAAATAGGATTAGCCCTGTGACACTGACAGACAGGTCCCACCGTTAAGGTTTGACCTGGACCGCCCAGTTGACTTGCTGACGTCATCATGACACACTACTGACGCAATAAGTAACTTAATTACTGGAATTATTCTTATACAGGAAATTCCAGAAAATATCACAAACTTCAAAAAATCATAGAAAATAATATATAGCTCAGAATGAAAAGATTTATATATGAAAAATGATCAGAAAAATCCATTCTATCCATCTGTACTGGTTTCATGCATGTTTAAGTAAATTAACCTATTGTTTAATGCAGAACAAGATAAAGCACTAACATGGGCCATTTATGAACTTGGAATTTGAATTGATTTAAAATAGTCCAAACCCATCTGGTCTTAGTTGCATTAGCCCAATACATCCATTTTGCCATGTCTCATGCATGCATCATATTGTTGCACTTGCTTGGTGTTGATTGTGCTTCGATGTGTTCATCGTGGTAGGTTCTGCCTCCGAGGATATTCACGAGTATCCAACTAAAGGGCAGCATTCCACCACCACTCTGTCAGGCAAGCAACCCATTGATCATTTCGATACAAACCCATCTTCTCGCTTCTGCTCTCATTTACTGCATTAAGACAACGCGATTCAAACTGCTGTGTGTTGCGGTAGTTGAACCCACTTTCCTTTGCATGACCTGTCATTGCCACAGTAACTAGATGAAACCCACTAGCATGTGTAGGAGTTGATTGAGCCATGTTGTGTTCCTACAATGCTATGCTTGCTACGCTTAGAGTCATGTCAGGTTTGGCTCATCAGGGTGATGAACTAGAGTGAAAGCGTGTGTCGGTAATGAGAGTGAGGTGTTGAATACGATTTGGTAAAGGTATCGATGGGAGGCCATGTAGGAGTACATGGTGGGTTGTTTCATTGACACCGTCCCTAAGAACTGAGATCTGTATGCGTGATTTAAGATTCAGCTACTACCACGCATTGGGCCCGAAACCAATGGACCCCCTCGGCTTCTTAATCACCCTTGTCCTCTGTCCAGGAGTTGCACATAGTTTCTGGTGTTTGTAGTAAGCTGGAGGCCGTGGGCAGCGCTGACCAAGGGGTGGGCTGTGATGCGGTAGGCTCGTGGCCCGGTGTACCGAGTCGCCCGTTTGGTGTCTCGGGAACCCTACACACATCGTTCGGGGCCGTATGTGGAAACCTCGGCCGGACTCCCTGCGGATGGAACCTGAATAGGCGATAAACCTGGACTAGAGACTCAAGTGTTAAGGTAGGCTGTGGCCGACACCCTCGCTGGGCTTCCGCTTGAAGGTTGCCGAGTACATACTGTGTAAACGGTGGTAAGTGGTGAGAGCGTGTGTGACGAAGTACACCCCTGCAGGGTATAAAACTATTCGAATAGCCGCGTCCGCGGTAAAGGACTACTTGGTCGCTTATGCAGTTCATAGAAAAGTAAATGGATACTACTAAAAGCCTCAAGATAAGTGTGAGTACCGCGGATGGCTCTCTCGTGGGATGACGAGGGAGGATCACGGTGGAGTATTGAGATGGTGATTAGTGGACTCGTGTGCGAAAACTATTTTACAAGTGGTGTCTCGTAGGATAGCTTAGCCAAGAGTCAAAGCTGGCTTGCTGCAATAACTCCACTACCTTCTTGGGAATGAACATGTATAGTAGGATCTGTTGTAAGACTTGCTGAGTACCTTTGTACTCATGTTGCTTCAATTACTGTTTTCAGACGACAACACCGCCCCTTCCGATGGGTTCTATGTAGAACTCGACGACGACGAGTGACTTGCCACCCAGGTGGTGATCTAGGCTTGTGAAGGGCCTACGTAGATAGACAGGCTTCGTCAAGCCTTCTTTCTTTCTAGTGTCTGTACCCAGACAATTTGCTTCCGCATGTGTTTGTATGATTGTATGACTTGAGTGTCGGGTCATGTGACCCCTATCTGTATGAACATGTTATGTAAGGCTCTCTGGAGCCCTTAAATAAAGTACTTGAGTTGTAGAGTTTTGTTGTGATGCCATGTTGTATTTACACATATCGAGCATATTGTGTGTATGATTGAAATGCTTGGTATGTGTGGGATCCGACAATCTAGTTGTTTATCCTTGGCAGCCTCTCTTATGGGGAAATGTAGTCTAGTGCCTCCTTGAGCCATAGTAGTCCGCTACAGCCCGGTTCACCGGAGTCCTGCTAGCCCAGCACTACTGCTCTGGACACTTGACTGGCCGGCATATGTTTCATATCGTTCCTGTGTATGTCCCTTCGGGGAAATGTCACGCGGTGACATCCGGAGTCCTGCCTAGCCTGCTACAGCCCGGGTTCCCGGAGTCCTGTTAGCCCAGTGCTACAGCCCGGATTCACACGCTGCTGACCGACACGTTCGATGTTGATTCATGTATGCCTGTCCCCATACGTTAGTGCTGCTTTGGGTTCACGACTAGCCATGTCGGCCCGGGTTCTCTGTCATATGGATGCTAGCGACATTGTCATATACGTGAGCCAAAAGGCGCAAACGGTCCCGGGCCATGGTAAGGCGACACCCGTGGGAGTACCGTGCGTGAGGCCGCAATGTGATATGAGGTGTTACAGGCTAGATCGGTGTGACTTAGAATCGGGGTCCTGACAATAACTTTTCTGATAAGTATATGTGAATGACATATTGTTGATCGGAAATGATGTAGAATTTTCTGGAAAGCATAAAGGAGTGTTTGAAAGGAGTTTTTCAAAGAAAGACCTCGGTGAAGCTGCTTACATATTGGGCATCAAGATCTATAGAGATAGATCAAGATGCTTGATAAGACTTTCGATGAGTACATACCATGATAAGATTTTGAAGGAGTTCAAAATGGATCAGTCAAAGAAGGAGTTCTTGCCTGAGTTGTAAGGTATGAAGTTGATTAAGACTCAAAACCCGACCATGGCAGAAGATGGAGAGAGAATGAAAGTCATTCCCTATGCCTCAGCCATAGGTTCTATAAAGTATGCCATGTTGTATACCAGACCTATTGTGTACCTTGCCATGTTTGGCAAAGGGGTACGATAGTGATCCAGGAGTAGATCACTAGACATCGGTTAAAATTATCCTTAGAGGACTAAGGAAATATTTCTCGGTTATGGAGGTGATAAGGAGTTCATCATAAAGAGTTACGTCGATGCAAGCTTTTACACCGATCCAGATGACTCTGAGTTGCAATATGGATATGTATTGAAAGTGGGAGCAATTGGCTAGAGTAGCTCCATGCAGAGCATTGTAGACATAGAAATTTGCAAAATACATACGGATCTAAATGTGGCAGACCCGTTGACTAAACCTCTCTCACAAGCAAAACATGATCACACCTTAGTACTCTTTGGGTGTTAATCACATAGCGATGTGAGCTAGATTATAGACTCTAGTAAACCCTTTGGGTGTTGGTCACATGACGATGTGAACTATGGGTGTTAATCACATAAAGATGTGACTAATTGATGTTAAATCACATGGCGATGTCAACTAGATTATTGACTCTAGTGCAAGTGGGAGACTGAAGGAAATATGCCCTAGAGGCAATAATAAAGTTGTTATTTTATATTTCCTTATATCATGATAAATGTTTATTATTCATGCTAGAATTTTATTAACCGGAAACTTGATACATGTGTGAATACATAGACAAAACACAGTGTCCCTAGTATGCCTCTACTAGACTAGCTCGTTAATCAAAGATGGTTAAGTTTTCTAACCATGGACATGTGTTGTCATTTGATGAACGGGATCACATCATTAGGAGAATGATGTGATGGACAAGACCCACCTGTTAGCTTAGCATAATGATCGTTAAGTTTTATCGCTATTGCTCTCTTCATGACTTATACATATTCCTTTGACTATGAGATTATGCAACTCCCGAATACCGGAGGAATACCTTGTGTGCTATCAAACATCACAACGTAACTGGGTGATCATAAAGATGATCTACAGGTATCTCCGAAGGTGTTTGTTGGGTTGGCATAGATCGAGATTAGGATTTGTCACTCTGAGTATCGAAGAGGTATCTCTGGGCCCTCTCGGTAATGCACATCATGATAAGCCTTGCAAGCAATGTGATGTATTACGGAATGAGTAAAGAGACTTGCCGGTAACGAGATTGAACTAGGTATGAAGATATCGACGATCGAATCTCGCGCAAGTAACATACCGATGACAAAGGGAATGACGTATGTTGTCATTATGGTTTGACCGATAAAGATCTTCATGGAATATGTAGGAACCAATATGAGCATCCAGGTTCCGTTGTTGGTTATTGACCGGAGATGTGTCTCGGTCATGTCTACATAGTTCTCGAACCCGTAGGGTGTCGGTGTACAAAAGTAGGGGTCCTTTTTGCACCCCTTTACTTGTGCGCGGGCAGTCGCAACCACGCACCCGCAGCCGCGCTTGGAGGGACAGAAGAGGAAGCCAAGACACAAGACTACCAGAGTCATGCTCAAGACCAGAAGCATGAAGAGCAGAGGGGCGAGGTGAAACTCCCCCGGCAAGGCCCTTGCCGGGGCGGCCTTCACGGCCGCGGCAAGAGCCTTGCTAGGGCAACTTGCCCAACACCAACAGGGCCGCCACCCTTGAGTCTAAAAGTTCTGACGCCACCAACCACATTGGAACCAAGGCTCGGGAGGCGCCTCCATGGTGGCATGCAGATCTTTGTGAAGACAAAGGGCCTACGAGGCCTAGGTAGGAACCAGAAAACAAGACAACAGCGAGGCTCCTTGCCGAGGATGCCCACGAGGCCCCGGCAAGACTCTTGCCGAGGGAGCCCACAAGGCCCCGGCAAGACCCTTGCCGGGAATATCAGCAAGACCGCAACAAGGCCTTGCCGCCCCGTCACTGCCCCAGCTCAGCAGCCGATCCACCAACTAAGCAGGTACCCACGTGGCAGTACGTGGCTCCTAAACCAACTAGTCAAGCGCCTACGTGGTGGCATGTAGATCTTCATGAAGACCCTACCACCATACCAGCTCAGCAGCCTGCCAGCCTACATGGCGATGCATGCCTCGCTGGCCTGGACGCATGTCGGAGCAAGGCGAAGCGGCGACAGACGGGACGGGCCTCTTTGCCGTCCTCGATAAAGTAAGAGGACACCTAACTAGCGCATTTAATGCGTTTTGTCCTACGGTGCCAGAGATAAACTCGACTACTGTACAACTTTCCACCTCCTGTGTGCCATTATGGCAGCCCCTTTGACTATAAAAGGAGGCCCGCGGCGTACTGAGAGAGGATTCAAACTTTTTGGACATGGCATGCTTTGTAGGTAGTCCAAGAACACCAGATAAACACAAGCCAGCAGGAGTAGGGTATTACGCATCACTTGCGGCCCGAACCTGGATAAATCTCCCGTGTTGATCTCTTAAACCCACTCTTTCCACAGCCCCGCGCCCGCCGACCGTAGAAGGGATTCCCCGTGATCCCATAGGTGTCGTTTCCACTGACATAGGGTCCGCACGCTTAACGTTCGATGACGATTTGTATTATGAGTTATGTGTTTTGGTGACCGATGATTTTTCGGAGTCCCGGATGAGATCACGGACATGATGAGGAGTCTCGAAATGGTTGAGAGGTAAAGACTGATATATTGGATGATAATATTCGGACACCGGAAGTGTTTCAGAATGTATCGGGTACGTATCGGAGTATCGGGGGGTTACCGGAACCCCCCGGGGGAAGATATGGGCCATAGGAGGGAGGCAAGCCAGCCCACAAGCGAAGGCGCCCCCCTAAGGAGGAGTCCGAATTGGACTAGGGGAGAGGGGGCAGCGCCCCCCTTTCCTTCTCATTCTCCCTCTCCTTCCCCCTTTCCCCCTCCGATAAAAGGAAGGGGGCCGAATTGGACTAGGAGCCCAAGTGGGACTCCCACTAGGTGCGCGCCTAGGCCGGCCTCTTCCCCTCTCCCTCCTTTATATATGGGGGCGGGGGGCACCTCTAACACACATCAATTGTTCCAAGCCTTATGCGGCGCCCCCTCCACCGTTTACTCCTCCGGTCATGTTGTCGCAGTGCTTAGGCGAAGCCCTGCGCGGATCACTTCACCATCATCGTCCCCATGCCGTCGTGCTGACGAAACTCTCCCTCTACACTTTGTTGGATCAAGAGTTCGAGGGACGTCATCGAGCTGAACGTGTGCAGAACTCGGAGGTACCGTACGTTTGGTGCTTGATCGGTTGAATCGAGAAGACGTTCAACTACATCAACCGCGTTAAGCTAACGCTTCCGCTTTCGGTCTACGAGGGTACATGGACACACTCTCCCCCTCTCGTTTCTATGCACCTCCTAGATAGATCTTGTGTGATCGTAGGAATTTTTTTGAAATTGCATGCTACGTTCCCCTTCAGTTGTTTCTTCGGAAAGTGTACCGTATGCTCATTACCATTAACATGAAAAGTGACATTGCCCTTCTTGCAATCAATAACAGCCCCTGCAGTATTCAAGAAGGTTCTTCCAAGGATGATCGACATACTGTCGTCCTCGGGTATATCAAAAACAACAAAGTCCGTTAAAACAGTAACATTTGCAACTACAACACGCACATCCTCACAAATACCGATGGGTATAGCAGTAGATTTATCGGCCATTTGCAAAGAGATTTCAGTTGGTGTCAACTTATTCAAATCAAGTCTATGATATAAAGAGAAAGGCATAACACTAACACCGGCTCCCAAATCACATAAAGCAGTTCTAACATAGTTTCTTTTAATGGAGCATGGTATAGTTGGTGTTCCTGGATCTCCTAGTTTCTTTGGTATTCCACCTTTAAAAGTATAATTAGCAAGCATGGTGGAAATTTCAGCTTTCGGTATCTTTCTTTTATTTGTAACAATATCTTCGATATACCTAGCGTAAGGAGGCATTTTCAGAATATGAGTCAAACGCATACGCAAAAAGACAGGTCTAAGCATTTCAACAAAGCGCTCAAAATCCTCATCATCCTTTTTCTTGGATGGTTTAGGAGGAAAGGGCATGGGTTTCTAAACCCACGGTTCTCATTCTTTACCATGTTTCCTAGCAATGAAGTCTCTTTTATCATATCTTTTATTTTTAGGTTGTGGGTTATCAAGATCAACAACAAGTTCTATCTCCACATCATTATCATTACTAGGTTGAGCATCAACATGAGCATCATCATTCACATTATCACTAGGTTCATGTTCATCACCAGATTGTATCTTAGCATTAGAAATATAAATATCATTTGGATTCTCGGGTGTGTCTATAACAGGTTCACTAGAGGCATGCAAGGTCCTATCATCATTCTTTTTCTTTTTATTACTAGGAGGACTAGGTGCATCAGTATTAAATCTCTGAGAGTCTTGTTCAATTATCTTAGGGTGACCTTCAGGATACAAAGGTTCCCGAGTCATTTTACCACCTCTAGTCATAACTCTAACAACATTATTATTGTTCTTATTATTCATCTCATTCAACAAATCATTTTGTGCCTTGAGAACTTGTCCTACTTGAGTTTTTACCATGGAAGCATGTTTACTAATAATCTTGAGATCATTAACAGTTCTACACATATAGTCACCCAAGTAGTCAAGCATATAAGCATTACGTTTCAATTGTTTACTAACATATGCATTGAAGTTTTCTTGTTTAACAATAAAGTTATCAAATTCATCCAAGCATTGACTAGCAGAATTATTATAAGGAATATCGCCTTCATCAAATCTATAGAGAGAATTTACCTCTACTACTTGTGTCGGAGTATTAAGATTTAAGACCATACATTTCTTCAATAGGTGGTAAATTCTTAACATCTTCAGCTTTAATACCTTTTTATTTCATAGATTTCTTTGCCTCTTGCATATCTTCAGGACTGAGAAATAGAATACCTCTTTTCTTCGGAGTTGGCTTAGGTGGTGGTTCAGGAAGCACTACCAAAAAAATACACTTCCGTGATGATACCTATTTGTCACAGTAGGTCACGTTTGCTGTCATGCATGTACATCCATGACGATTTTATGATAGAATCAAGATAGTCATATCTGTGCTGTCGTAGAAGTGTTCCAGGACAATACCAAAATTATCATCACGGAAGTGTTCACTTCCATGACGATAAATGATGCATCATGGAAGTGCTTTCGTCAAGGGTAACCGACACGTGGCATCCACCGTAACGGGTCGCCGTTTATCTATCGGGTCCGGTTTTGGATCCGATAACCCGTTAACAACAACGACCAATGGCGATTTTCCACGTGTAAAATTCTCATCGATCGGAGGAAACACGTGTCAGCTCGTCATTGGGTCAGATACGCGCCTATGATATGTCGACACGTGCGAAGGCCCAACACTGGCCCATTTAGCTTAGGGTGGAGGGCGCCCCTACCCCCAGGGCGCGCCCTCCGTCCTTGTGGGCTCCTCGTGGACCCCCCCTGACTTGAAACCGACGCCAAAAATTCTTATAAATATAGAAACCCCCGAAAGAAACCTAGATCAGGAGTTCCGTCGCCGCAAGCCTCTGTAGCCACCAAAAACAAATCGGGACCCTGTTCCGGCACCCTGCCGGAGGGGGAAACCATCACCGGTGGCCATCTTCATCATCCCGGAGCTCTCCATGACGAGGAGGGAGTAGTTCATCCAAGAGGCTAAGGGTATGTACCAGTAGCTATGTGTTTGATCTCTCTCTCTCTCTTGTGTTCTTGATTTGGCACGATCTTGATGTACCGTGAGCTTTGCTATTATAGTTGGATCTTATGATGTTTCTTCCCCTCTACCTTATTGTAATGGATTGAGTTTTCCCTTTGAAGTTATCTTATCGGATTGAGTCTTTAAGGATTTGAGAATACTTGATGTATATCTTGCATGTGCTTATCTGTGGTGACAATGGGATATTCACGTGATCTACTTGATGTATGTTTTGGTGATCAACTTGCGGGTTCTGTGACCTTGTGAACTTATGCATAGGGGTTGGCACACGTTTTTGTCTTGACTCTCCGGTAGAAACTTTGGGGCACTCTTTGAAGTTCTTTGTGTTGGTTTGAATAGATGAATCTGAGATTGTGTGATGCATATTGTATAATCAAACCCGCTGATACTTGTGGTGACATTGGAGTATCTAGGTGACATTAGGGTTTTGGTTGATGTGTATCTTAAGGTGTTATTTTAGTACGAACTCTAGGGTTGTTTGTGACACTTATAGGAATAGCCCAATAGATCGATCAGAAAGAATAACTTTGAGGTGGTTTCGTACCCTACAGTAATCTCTTTGTTTGTTCTCCGCTATTAGTGACTTTGGAGTGACTCTTTGTTGCACGTTGAGGGATTGTTATATGATCTAATTATGTTATCATTGTTGAGAGAACCTGCACTAGTGAAAGTATGAGCCCTAGGCCTTGTTTCTAAGCATTGCAATACCGTTTTCGCTCACTTTTGTTACTTGCTACCTTGCTGTTTTTATATTTTCAGATTCCAAAAACCTATTCTACTATCCATATTGCACTTGTATCACCATCTCTTCGCCTAACTAGTGCACCTATACAATTTCCCATTGTATTGGGTGTGTTGGGGACACAAGAGACTCTTTGTTATTTGGTTGCAGGGTTGTTTGAGAGAGACCATCTTCATCCTATGCCTCCCACGGATTGATAAACCTTAGGTCATCCACTTGAGGGAAATTTGCTACCGTCCTACAAAACTCTGCACTTGGCGGCCCAACAACGTCTACACGGATAAAGTTGCATAGTAGACATCAGTGTCCAATCATTATCATTACTCAATATATTATTCAATAGCAATTCAGCTTTCTCAACAGTTCTTTCCATGAAAACACAACTAGTACAACTATCCAGGTGGTCTCTGGAAGCATCGGTTAGTCCATTATAAAAGATATCAAGTATTTCATTTTTCTTGAGAGGATGATCAGGCAAAGCTAAGTAACTGGAGAAGCCTCCCCCAAGCTTGTGGGAGAGTCTCTTCTTCTAATTGCACAAAGTTAAATATTTCCTTTAAAGCAGCTTGTTTCTTATGAGCGGGGAAATATTTTGCAGAGAAGTAGTAAATCATATCCTGGGGACTACGCACACAACCAGGAGCAAGAGAATTAAACCATAACTTAGCACCACCCTTTAATGAGAAAGGCAACAACTTAAGAATATAGTAATAGCGAATTTTTTCCTCATGAGCAAATAGGGTGGCTATATCATTCAATTTAGTAAGGTGTGCCACAACAGCTTCAGATTCATAACCATAGAAAGGATCAGATTCAACCAAAGTAATTAACTCAGGATCGATAGAGAATTCATAATCGTTATCAGTAACAAAGATAGGTGAAGTAGCAAACATGTTAAACAAGCAAGAAAGTCTCTAGTAGTTTCCTCATCCATAATATAGCCCTCGGGTACAATAGGAAATTCATATCTAGGGGGAGAGTCATAATCTTCAGTTTCAATAATATGACCAGTTTCAGCAATTTCATTCTCTCTAACCCTAGCAAGTTGTTCATCAAGAAAGTCTCGACATATCGGAATCAATAGCAAGTGTAGGTGTCGCAAGTTTACTCAAAACACAAGGAGAATCAAGTGCAGAGCTAGAATGCAGTTCCTTACCTCCCCTCGTAGTTGAGGGAAAAAAATCTTAGTTCTTTGATCTTTCATTCCTCATAGTGATCAACAGATATAAAGCCCAAGTGACTTAGAGAATAGAGCTATGCTCCCCGGCAACGGCGCCAGAAAAAGGTCTTGATAACCCACAAGTATAGGGGACCGCAACAGTTTTCGAGGGTAGAGTATTCAACCCAAATTTGTTAATTCGACACAAGGGGAGCCAAAGAATATTCTCAAGTATTAGCAGCTGAGTTGTCAATTCAACCATACCTGAAAGACTTAATATCTGCAGCAAAATATTTAGTAGCAAAGTAGTATGGAAGTAACGGTAACAGTGGCAAAAGTAACAGTAGCAGTTTTGTAGAAATCATAACAATGGCAACGGAAAAGTAACGAAGCAAAGATCAATATGTGAAATGCTCGTAGGCAATGGATCAATGATGGATAATTATGTCGGATAGCATTCATCATGCAACATTTATAACATAGGGTGACACAGAACCAGCTCCAATTCATCAATATAATGTAGGCATGTATTCCGAATATAGTCATACATGCTTATGGAAAAGAACTTGCATGACATCTTTTGTCCTACCCTCCCGTGGCAGCGGGGTCCTATTGGAAACTAAGGGATATTAAGGCCTCCTTTAATAGAGAACCGGACCAAAGCATTAGCACTTAGTGAATACATGAACTCCTCAAACTACGGTCATCATCGGGAAGTGTCCCGACTATTGTCACTCCGGGGTTGCCGGATCATAACGCCTAGTAGGTGACTATAACTTGCAAGATAGGATTAAGAACACAAATATATTCATGAAAACATAATAGGTTCATATCTGAAATCATGGCACTTGGGCCCTAGTCACAAGCATTAAGCATAGCAAAGTCATAGCAACATCAA
The DNA here is from genome assembly GCF_018294505.1 of Triticum aestivum. Taxonomy (NCBI): domain Eukaryota; kingdom Viridiplantae; phylum Streptophyta; class Magnoliopsida; order Poales; family Poaceae; genus Triticum; species Triticum aestivum. Next base: position 181,477,151 of record NC_057802.1, on the reverse strand, counting down.
TCTTAGAACATAGTGGATACTAGGGATCAAAACCTAACAAAACTAACTCGATTACATGGTAAATCTCATCCAACCCATCACTGTCCAGCAAGCCTACGATGGGATTACTCACGCATGGCGGTGAGCATCATGAAATTGGTGGTGGAGGATGGTGGATGATGATGATGATGATGATGATGATGATGATGATGGCGATGATTTCCCCTCTCCGGAGCCCAAAATGGACTCCAGATCTGCCCTCCCGAGGAAGAACAGGAGGTGGCAGCAGCTCTGTATCATAAAATGCGATGAATCCTTCTCTCTGATTTTTTTCTCCCCGAACGTGAATATATGGAGTTGGAGTTGAGGTCGGTGGAGGTCCGTGGGACCCACAAGAGAAGGGACGCGCCCTAGGGGGGCATGCCCTCCACCCTTGTGGACAAGTGGTGGGTCCCCTCTGGTTGATTCTTTTGCCAATATTTTTTATTTATTCCAAAAATAATCTCCGTGAAGTTTCAGGTCATTCCGAGAACTTTTATTTCTGCACAAAAATAACACCATGGCAATTCTGCTGAAAACAGCGTTAGTCCGGGTTAGTTCCATTCAAATCATGCAAATTAGAGTCCAAAACAAGGGCAAAAGAGTTTGGAAAAGTAGATACGATGGAGACGTATCAATGTCTTACTTGGTTTGTTTGCTAGTTCGCTTGGCATAATTGTGTATTTATTGAAAATCAAGAAAAATCTTATGGATCCTCATCCACTTGCTAATCTTTTTACAAGATCCAACTATGATGAACCAATTGCTAGTGAGTTGAGTGCACTAGATTATCTTTATGAAGTTTTGCTTGAAATTCGTGAATCTGAAAATTGTGATGAAGCGCTAAAAGAGGAAATTTATGAAGTGATTCACGATAGCTCCATGATTGAAAAGCATGATTGTAATGGTGTTATTATAAATTCTATTAATGTCAATTGTGCTAATAATATGGAAAACCCCAAGCTTGGGGATGCAAATTTTGATATGTCCACTACTTATTGCAGTGATCATGATTGGGGTGATTCTTCTTATGATCTTGAAAATTTATTTAAGCCTCATGATTAATATGTTTGCGATAATATCGGAAGTGGGTTTGGAAGAGTGTCAACATTAGCTAAAAATAAACCTGCATATTTGGAGAGTGTTCAATCTTATGATTTTTTTTTATAAAAGTGGGTTTGAAGAGGTCATGACTTTGGTTGATGTTAATCCCACTATCTTGGAAGATTATAAAACTTTTATGCATGTGGATCATGAAGAGAAAACTTTATATGATAACTATATTGTTGAATTTGATTATGATCCTACATGTAATTATTATGAGAGAGGAAAATATGGTTGTAGTTCATGTTACTAAATTACCTCTCGTTATGTTGAGATTGCTATTGTTTCTTTCTTCCTCCTTGCATATGCTAGTTTTTTCTTGTCTTGATAAATATTTTCCCTATAAAATGCCTATGCATAGGAAGTATGTTAGACTTGAACTTGTTTTTTACATGCTATATGATGCTCTCTGTGTGCTTCATTTTCTGTCTTTCATGTGAGCATCAATAAATTTATCAATGCCTACCTAAAAGGCTTTAAAGAAAAGATCTTGTTGGGAGACAATCCAATATTTTATGCAATTATACTTCTCTTATGATTGTGTTTTAGTGTTTTAATTAGTGTCTGTGCCAAGTAAGACCTTTGGGATGATTTGGAAGATTGTTGATTTGATTCTATGGAAAAAACAGAAAATTTTGCGTTCAGTCGAAGAATTGTTAAAATTCACTGGAGCGTGATAAAATTTTGATTTTCTTACAATTTATTGACATACAAATTTCCAACGTTGTCCTAATTTTTCAGAATTTTTGGAGTTACAGAAGTTTATCTAAAGTCCAGATTACTACATATTGTTTTGTTTTTGACAAATTCTGTTTCCATTGTGTTATTTTCTTATTTTCATGAATCTATGGGTTGTATCGGGGGGTATGAACCATGGTGAAGTTAATATACAGTAGATATAATGCAAATATAAAATTGTAATGAGTTTACAACAGTACCTAAAAGTGGTGATTTGCTTTATTATACTAACGGATCTCACAAGTTTTCTGTTGAGTTCTGTGTTGTGAAGTTTTCAAGTTTTGGGTGAAGTTTCGATGAACAAGGAATAAGGAGTGGCAAAAGACTAAGCTTGGGGATGCCCATGGCACCCCAAGGTAATATTCATGGACAACCAAGCATCTAAGCTTGGGGATGCCGAGAAGGCATCCCCTCTTTTGTCTACAATCCATCGGTAAATTACTTGAGGCTATATTTTTAATCACCACATGATATTTGTTTTTCTTGGAGCGTCTTGTATTATATGAGTCTTTGCTTTATTTTCTTTTTAGTTTGCCAAGTCATCCTTGCTGGAAACACCTTTTGAGAGGGACACGCATTAATCGTGATTTTTTTAGAATACTCTATGTGCTTCACTTATATTTTTTGAGCTGGGTAGTTGCTCTACTGCTTCACTTATATCTTTTAGAGCACGACGGTGGTTATATTTTAAAGAAATTTATGAACTCTCATGCTTCACTTATATTATTTTGGGAGTCTTATAAATAGTATGGAAATTTGCTTGGGCTATGAATTTAGTCATAATATGATGGGTATTCAAGAGGGATATAATAAAAACTTTCATGAAGATCATTGAATACATGAGAACTTTGATTCCTTGCATTTGTTTTGAGATATAAAGATGGTGATATTAGAGTCATGCTAGTGAGTAATTGTGGTTTAGTAGGAATATTTGTGTTAAGGTTTGTGATACCCGAAGCATGCATGTATGGTCTCTCGTTATGCTATGAAATTGGAGCATGATTTATTATTGATTGTATCCTTTGCGTGGAGGTTGGGAGCGCGCGATGGTTAACTCCTACCAACCTCTCCCCTAGGAGCATGCGTAGTAGTACTTTGCTTTGAGGGCTAATAAACTTTTGCAATAAGTATGTAAGTTCTTTATGACTAATGTGAGTCCATAGATTATACGCACTCTTAACTTTCCGCATTTTGATAGCCTCTTCGGTACCGTGCATTGCCCTTTCTCACCTTGAGTTGTGGTGCAAACTTCGCCAGCACATTCAAACCCCGTGATATGATATGCTCTTTCACACATAAGTCACCTTATATCTTCCTAAAAACAGCCACCATACCTACCTATTATGGCATTTCCATAGCCATTCCGAGATATATTGCCATGCAACTTCCACCGTTCTGTTTAATTATGACACATATCATCATTGTCATATTGATTTGCATAATCATATAGTTGGCATAGTATTTGTGGCTTGGCCAGTGTTCATATTTTTTATACATGTCATGCTAGATCATTGCACATCCCGGTACACCGCTACTGGCATTCATAAAAAGTCATATTTTTTTCTAGTATCGACACAACTGCAGGATGCTGCTAACGCGACACTACGATCAGAGACCCTTTGACGAAACTGTGTGCAATGCCATCATCACAAACGGTGGTGTAAAAACCGTCAAAAAAGGTGCAAAATATTTTCGATGGAGGATGCATCAAAAACGGTTCAGATTTTAGTTGCGTGTGCTATGCAGGGCATACGGTTCAGCTCAATTAGCCGTTTGCGATGAGGAGGAACAAAAGAAACGGGCAGCCAGATGAAGGTGTGTGCGATGTATAGCATACGGTTCACTCGGATAAACTATTTGTGATTAGGCAACACAAAAGAAATGGTCAGCCAGATCAAAGGTGTGTGCGATATACGGCATGCGGTTCACTCGGATGAACTGTTTGCGTCGAGACATGAGAACAGAAACAGTTCAAATGAAAAAGATGTGTGTGATACGAGGCAAACAGGTCTGTAATCAGAAATGTGTACGAAGACGATAACAACAAAGACGATTACTGCCAACAAGCCGTGTGTGTTGTGAGCAAACGATTGTTGGTATACAATTGTGAGTGATTGATGGAAACATCACCGACGGGTTCCATTGTTTAGTCCGTGTGTGATGTGATTTTCTTTGTCCGCACAACATCTACGCTCTGTCTACAGAGCATCAACATATATACTTAAAAAGACAGCATTGCATAACCAGATTAAGCATACAATTACACAAGTGACTACACACATGACATTTCCACACACCAAAGAAAGCAATTACATGCATACTAAAGTAGGAGAAATGAGGATCTAATCATCTACTTATTGTTGCGACGATGCTTGCCATTGCTCTGCTTCCGGCTAGATCCCTGGCCATTTTGGGGAAGGAGGCACTTCCTCATGTCAACGATCCGCCTGTACATGTCGTAGCTCGTGTACGCCTCCTTGGCCGCGTACACGACGAGAGCTTTGTCGGGTTTCTCCATCCAGGCCGAGTGCCAGGCACACTTGTCCTTGTGGCACGAATCCTTCATGTCTCTATAGTAGGGTCGATGATGGCCTCGGCGAGGTGAACCAGTGAGTCCTTCTCATGCTCCTTGTTGCCCCAGATCTTGTATTGGCCCTGGATGTCGACAAGATTCTCGCAGGCGATGCCTGAATTCTCGAGCGCCTTTACATCGTTGGTGATGTCCACCGTAGCGAACATGTAGTGGGGGTTGTTGACAAACCTAGCGAAACGCTCGCAAGGCCTTGTGGCCAGGCAGTAGTGGTAGACGAGGACATGGTGGCGCACGCACATCTGGGTGACGGCGACCTTGGGACGAGACCCGGCACGAGCACGGGTGTACTCGAGGTCGGACCCGGCCACCTTGTACTTCTCCACGGCAAGCAACAGCTCCATGATGTGGATGGAGTGCTCCACCCAGACTGGGTCGTTGGTGTACACCACCGAGAGGTCCATGAACCTTCTGTGGGTGTCCACCACGGCACGCATGGTGAACTGCTGCTCGTCGTCGGCAGCCGCTCGGAGCGCCATTGGAGCCGCGCAGGATACCCTCTAAGAATTTATCGTGGTGGGTGTGGTTCTTGCAATGGCGGGGTGCAATCGAAAGGTTGAAGAGACACAAGGGTAGGTTAAATGGACGCTGTAATAAATGGGGGCCGGCCGGCCTGTAATCGTCACGTCTTGTCACGACGTTCATAGCAGAGGATTCCAGTGCACGCTTGACAACACGGCACCACACGCGTGGGCTAGAAGAGGCGCCAAATGTATCGTCGGTGAGCCTGTTCCCGTGCTACCGCGCTGTTTACCGCGCAAGCTTCCCGCCCGGCTAGTTTGGCCACGCGTCGGCTAGAAGTGGGACAAATTGTGGGCGTTTATTGGTAAAAAGCTTTGTAAAAACGAAGTGTGTGGAATGACTTCGGTCATAAGTTAACCCTTGGGTGATGAGGTCAAAGTTATACAGAAGGGTGATGATGGACACTCGAGTGCGATAATTAATTCTGCTCTCTACAGTGCACACGGTGGAAGAAACCAACTGTGTGCAATAATGTCGAAGATCGCAGTCGAGTTAGCTATACAGATCGTGTGTTGTGAGATCGACAAGGTAAACTGATTCGAGAATGGTTAATAGAATCTAAGACCATTGCATATTAAGGTCAAAATAGGGCTAGCAGTATACGAGTCTCATACGATGCCATTTCAACGATTGTACCACAAAAGCTCGAAATGTTACAAGGTTCAAATTCCAGAGTTATATGGCTCAAATTCGAAGATTATAAGGTTCAAACTGATATTAGAAATGAAATTCAGCTCATCAGCTGCAAACGCTCGCGCTGATCCACTGAACATGGATATCAGAGAGGTTCAAACTAATATCACCGCTTCTAAGTCTGGTTTCGAAACCTCACAATTTCTGCAAAGGGGTCAGCCACTGAGAAGTCATGTATGGGGTTGACACGGTGACTTCCGATTACTCTGTCATATGAAGTTCCAAAATGAAATTCAGCATTTTTGGAGCCTACTCCATTCTGCCGCAGGCGCCGGCGCTGATCAACAAACCATTCATTTTTGCGAAATAAATGAAGGGCAAACCTCATTTCCTTTAGCACCCTTGCTCTGAACAAAGAACCTGGCGAATATAACCTCCAGTAAGTTCCCTCGGTAGTTCTTCAAAGTAATTTCTGAGAGATGCAGATCTAGGCATTCGACGTGATTGTTATATTGTATCACATTATCCACCACTTGGCCTAATCTTATCTGCAAAAGAAGAGAACGTGTTAGTGCCAACATGCAGTTTTGAATATTACGATAGGCCTATTTGGTTTGCAGGATTTGTAAAATGCACTAACATGTCATCTTCAATCTGACATGATTAACATGGGCATTTGATTACATTCTAGAAAAATGCAGCCTTCTTCACAAGAGGTTGGAGTGGATGAAAAGTTCCCTAAGAAAACTAGTATAGATGAATCCAAAGGAGAAATGCTTATTAATTGTAACCATATGGATCAAGCAACCAATATGGGGGGGCATGTATGTACTGAAATCCTCCAAAAGAACCTTCAGAAATCATAGTACATTATCATTGTAAACTTGGAAAAAGGTGTCACAAATTGAACTCCCTTATGGTTAACATTTAACAGGAAAGGAACATCACCTCGATATATAGCTTCTCTAGGCATGGAAAGCATCTCAGGAAACTGACAACTTGCTCCAGGTCGCGGCCGATAGATTCTAGTGCCAAGACCTTCACTGTGCGCAGTTTCGGGGTCAAGCTTGTCGGAATCATTTTCTGAATGACAGACGACCAAACATCTTCAAAATTAGAAATAATGTTAATTTGTAGAAGGAGAGGTAGAAGGCGGCTGTTGTACTTGAACGGGTGTGGATCCAATAACAAGTTCGAAGTATTTGTCAGACAAGTAGCCCACCACTGTCAATTTTGGCGCAGAAATGACATTGATTCTTGTTGGACCTTCTTGATCAACTACAAGTAATCTCTCAAGTGCAGGTGTGTCCTCAGTGACCATACCATGGTACACGTCTTGTGATGTCTTCCTGCCGCACTAGCAACACACATAAATAGTCCGGAGAGTCATGGAGGTGATGTGGAAGGTACTCAACCCATTGATCACCTGAAGACGAAGGTACTCGAGTGCAGTACAGCCACAGAGTAGGCGCTCCATGTCACCCTTTGAGAGGCAGACGGCGATGAGCTCGAGGTGCTTCAGTCATGGTAGAATAAGAGCGGGCGCGTCATTAAGGGGCAGGAAATGGCAGTTCCTGAACTTGGCAACGCGCAGCATGGGCGCGAGGCAGAGTGCGGACGTTGGGAGCGACCGCATATGCCCATCATCAAAAGTGAGCTCTTGGAGCTGATCTAGGGCGGGGGATCGGAACCAGTCGTCAAGCTTGGCTCGGTCCTTGCCGTTGGAACAGAACTTGCCCATTCTAAGGCCTTTGGTTGGGCCAAGGTGACTGCTGAGGATCTTGGAGAACGCATCCAAGCTTTTGCGACCGTAAATCTCTGGCGGCGGTCGCAAAGTCCTGAAGTGTCGGCGCACTGTACATTCTATGAATGAAAGAAAACCCTCAAATCAGTTCGAATAAAAATGAATTCACGGCGATTTCCGCCGGGTGATTAAAGGAGGTAGATGAACTGGGATAAGAGATGAGATAATATCTCGTTAAAGTAGTTACCTTGCCGTCCATGAGAAAGAACCTCAGTACGGCAGATTCCCCAACCGAGCGGAGCTGGGTCGACCGCGAGTAGCGTCGAGAAAGTCGATGGTGATAGGCGGCGGCAAGCGGAAGTGGCAAAATGCGGTGGGCTTTGCCGGCAGCCTGGCGGCGGCGGCAGGCATTGAGCTAAGTGTTTACCGCCGCGATAGGCGGTGCCATGGCATAGACGCGGAGGAGCTTGTGCAGGTGTGAATGGGGAACGTACCGGAGGGACCGAGGGGGTGGCGGATGGGGTGAGGGTTTTTGTGACGTGGGGATGGTGAGGGTTTTCTTTTTTCTTTTTTGAATTGGGTGGTGAGGGTTTTTTGTCCCACAAAGAATTTTGGGGGCGACGGTTTGCTAGAGTGAACCGTGTGAGATTGACGCAGCAGGCAAAATGAAAGTCATTGCACACGGTTCCAATTTTGGGAACTGTGTGTGATTGGCGTACTACCCCCATCCTGGTTTATTTGTCCCCCGTTGTAATTTTTACCAAAATTTGGTGAAATATTTAACATACCGAGACATAGATAATAAGCGTACACGTACATAAGCATAGTTCAACCATAAGTACATAGTTCAACCGTCATTAAGCATACTCAGGCGTACATAGTTCGATCCATCCCACATCTCATCTCACATGCGGCCGGCACGATCCTGAAGCTTCTCCAAGTACTCGGTGTACGCGTCGTGCGCCACCCTGCGAGAATACTTCTGCTTGAAGGAGCCAACGGCTCGTCCTCTTGCATGTGCCTGGACACTTAGATACGCGTCATGAAGCTTCTGGTTGCAAAATGGGCATCCATAGCCGCCGTTCCAGGTCCTAATACGCCTGTCATGCATTCCCGCATAAAGCTCCCTCGGGATTTACCTCTTGTACCTCCTCTGGCCATCTTCATCCTCGTTGTCCACATCGTCAGACAACACCTATACAAATAGTAAAACAAATTTGGCATCAAATCAATGATTACATGCCGTGAAGTAGGAATAGGAATTTATGGCTATTTATTTATACATATCCAGATATTATGGTTCGATTTTTAAGCACACTCGTCTATGTACAGACCAATCTTGAAGAAAATAATGGCACAAACATATGTAGGTCATTCAAAATCAATTGTCAAGCCCTGGCTAGGAATTATTAGCATGAACACTAATCCTAGTCGGATTACTAGCAGAAATCATTTGCACAGATGAAACAACTAATCACTTATCACATGTACCATTCAGACGAAACTTACTTAGATTTCATTGATTGGGAGAACATAACCATAGGATTTCTATTCCAAAAAGGGGGAGGCAGGAGTAACCAGAGAAACCCTATGATCTATGACACATAAATGGGTATAGATGACTAACCAGCTGTCCGTCGTCGTCGGAGTCATCGCCGGAGTCGTCGTGGAGTCGGTGTGGAACTCCGCCTCCGGCTGTGGAAGCTTGACGCCGTCGATGATGTCAGGGTGCAGCAATAACTCATCGGCGGTGACGACAACCTCTGTCTCCATCTCCACGCCGTGCTCTGGTGCTTTAGCAGCCCCGGCGTCGCCACTCCCTCCGATGGGGCACTTCAGCGGCATCCTCATCCACTGACGGCTTTGAGGACTGAGAGCGGCGTCGAGGATGCAAGCGGACAGAGAGGATTGTGTGTGTAGCGAGGATGGGGGGTGCGGCCGCTCGGGCGCACCATTAATATGGAGTAGTGGGAGTTGTGGGAGAGAGGCGGGTGGCGGTCAAACCGATGGCACGCCTCCCGGTGAGCCTGCGCACCGGACTGCTGGCATGCCTACCAAAGTTTCACACAGCTAATCGCACGCCTCCCGATGACACTGCGCAGCGAGCATGCCTTCGTCAATTCACACACCTGCACGCACGCCTCCCCATCTGCCTGCGCGACAGACTGCTCACATGCGTCCCGTTAACTCACGCCTGCTTGCACGGCACACGGGTCGCGCGGCGGCACGTATATTGTTTTTTCTATTTGGATGATCAATGAGGCCGCTTTATTGCTTAACCGAAGCATGGCACGTATCCATTGTTGGTCTAACGCTCACGGTTTGAATAAATAATCCATTTGGGATATTGGTTCCCAATTGTTAATAATCTCCCATCTGTAATTAGATAAAGATTACATCAAAGCTGGTCTCAAATTTGACAAAAAAAGTACAATGCCACTTTGTATTGGTGTCCATATGACAACACGATAAGTTTCATGAACTTCAAATAAGTTTTGGATGTACTAGAATTTAAAAATCAAGATTCTCAATGTTTGAAATTTGTTGCACGGGGAGTAAACATGCACCCAATGAGACACATGTGTTTTTGCAATCCATTTAGGTGCACTGTCACGTGTGCATGTAGCTCAAATTTGATTTTTGCACATTATACCCGTAGAAAATCAATCGATCAATGTACTAAAACGTCTTAATGATCTCTGTGATTTTTTTGAAATTAAAACGTCCCTCCTTTGGTAACATGTATGTTCACCACAGGATAATTAATTTAACATGCATCGTAGTTGCGGTGGATTCGCGGTGTGTGTGTGGGTGTGTGCGTCTGGGGGTGGCGGGTGGCTCACAGTACACTACGAGTTGTGAGCCACCGTGTGGGTTGGCCATTTTGTTAGGCAGGCCGGTGCCACACCAGAGTCGTGAAATCGTTATTTAAAACATTACACAACCCTTTCATACATAAATGTTTTGGCCACATGCAGTCGATGGTTGTCCTACACGACACTCGATACTCGCGTGTGACGCTTTCTGTGGGCCCGCGAGGTCGCCGTCCGTCACTTTCACGAACAGCCGGCAGTGAGGTTAATTTGACCAGCAAGGTAGAATCTTTTTTGTTTGTGTTATGGTGGTATATAGTACGCGTCGGAGAGGTGGGAGGGGACTAGCATATATACTATACGTATGCGTCCGTGAGCAAGTACACCTCACTCAGTGTCGGGACTTTTTGGTTTCCGAGGCACGTGCCACATCAAAATTGTGAAATTGGTTATTCAAACATCACACAACACCTTTTTGGGCCACATGCATATCCTAGCTAGGACACTCATGTGTGACGCTTCCATCTGTGGGCCCACGAGGCCATCGTCGATGCATGCATGCATCACTTTGACCTACATCGGGAGAGGTTAATTAATTTCACCATCGATGATGATTCTTTTGGGTTGTACATATATTACGGCAGGAGCATATAATATGCGGTGGAGAGGGGGAAGGGGACCATCATATGTAGTACGCTTGATATGAACCTCGCTCTGTGTGGGTGCATGGTTTACGGCTTTTTAGGCATGTGGCACATCAAAGTTGTGCATTTTGGGTATTCAACATATATATGTTTGGCCCACATGCAAAGTGGTGGTGGTTGCCCTCTCGCACCCACTTAAGCGGTTATCAGCGATATCGATGCTTTCCATCTGTGGGCCCACTTGGTCCATCACTACTTTTTTCCTGACAACAAGAGAGGTTAATTTGACTTAGGAGGGGATTATTATTTTTGCTCTATGATGAAATGCATGATACAGTTTGAGCACACACACATGCATGTGTACGCATGAATCCCTCCCATCAAGTCGAAGTGGCTAGTACAACGACACATCATGAACTGATCTCGCTCTGTGTGGGGAGCTAGTGTATGATTTTTGACACACGCACCACATCAATGTTGTGTATTCAAACATGCATGCACGCATCACCTCCATACATATGCATGTAGTGGTTGCTTTCGAACGGTACACTCCCTCGCGTGGTTATCGGCGACAAGCCTATATATTCGTGGGCCCGCGTGGACATCCATGATCACCTTGACCAACAACAAGATAGGTTACCAATGCAGATTCTTCATTTGGTTCGTGTTATCGTAGTATAGGTCATGGTGAGATTCAGACCTACTTAAGTTTGAGTGCATATACTATGCACGCATGCATGCATGAATCCCCGTCGTTGGCTTGAAGTGTGGTGTAACATACATATGCATCGTCAACCTAACCCTCACTCAGTGTGGGATTTCTAGTTCAAAATCATGGTGCCACACCAAAGTTGTTCCATTGTTACTCAAAAACACACCTCTCCATACATATGTTTGGGCCACACGCATGCAGTGGTTGTCTTTGGGGACTAGCTACTTGCGTGATTATTGGCGAGCTAGCCCATTTCCGGGGTCGAATGGACGGCCATCACTTTGACCAACAACAAGAGAGAGGTTGTACGACCAATGTGGATTATTCTTGGTCCGTTTTACGATCCATCTTGGTGAGATATATGCCTCTCTGGCCCGCCGACTGAAAGTGTGTGTGGGGGGTTGCTAATTCGCACTTTGCTAGGTGAACCTCGGTTGGGGGGGCATGCATTCATAGCTTAGGATTCCCTTTGTGGCGACACGAGGGGGTGGGGGGCTGCTAGCTACTTCGCACTTTGCTAGGTGAACCTCGGTTGGGGGGGCATGCATTCATAGCTTAGGATTCCCTTTGTGCCGACACGAGGGGGGAGTGGCTGCTAGCTACTTCGCACTTTGCTAGGGTGAACCTCGGTTGGGGGGAGGGCATGCATTCATAGCTTAGGATTCCCTTCGTGCCGACATGAGGGAGGGGGCTGCTAGCTACTTCGCACTTTGCTAGGTGAACCTCGGTTGGGGGGGCATGCATTCATAGCTTAGGATTCCCTTCGTGTCAGCACGAGGGAGGGGGGCTGCTAGCTACTTCGCACTTTGCTAGGTGAACCTCGGTTGGGGGCATGCATTCATAGCTTAGGATTCCCTTCGTGCCGACACGAGGGAGGGAGGGATGCTAGCTACTTCGCACTTTGCTAGGGTGAACCTCGGTTGGGGGCATGCATTCATAGCTTAGGATTCCCTTCGTGCCGACACGAGGGAGGGGGGCTGCTAGCTACTTCGCACTTTGCTAGGGTGAACCTCGGTTGGGGGGCATGCATTCATAGCTTAGGATTCCCTCCGTGCCGACACGAGGGAGGGGGGCTGCTAGCTACTTCGCACTTCACTAGGTGAATGAACCTCGGTTGGGGGGCATGCATTCATAGCTTAGGATTCCCTTCGTGCCGACACGAGGGAGGAGGGGGGCTGCTAGCTACTTTGCACTTTGCTAGGTGAACCTTGGTTGGGGGGAGGGGGCATGCATTCATAGCTTAGGATTCCCTTCGTGCGGACACAAGGGGGGGTGGGGGCAAGCAATACCGTGCGCTTTGTGATAGAGGTGCCACATCGAAGTTGCATTTGGTATTTGAAAATGAAACCACCCTTTTGATACATAAATTTGGTCCACATGCAAGTGTGTTCGTGTTCTGACCCTCTCCCGCGTCATTTTTCGCCAAATTTATGAACATTAGACAAGTCGGATGACACAACAGACACGGTTCACTCAAACTAACCGTGTGCCACGCCGGTGCACCTATCACGCACACATCCGCACAGTACATTGGGCTCCACGAGGCTCCCCCTCTCAAAAATATCTGCCCGCCTCGAGGGTTTTTCTGTTTCATAACACACGGTTGTTATCTGCTACCTCTTGAGCACTGCGTTGGTTTTCCCTTGAAGAGGAAAGGGTGATGCAGCAAAGTTGCGTAAGTATTTCCCTCAGTTTTTGAGAACCAAGGTATCAATCCAGTAGGAGGCTACGCGCGAGTCCCTCGCACCTACACAAAACAAATAAATCCTCGCAACCAACGCGATAAGGGGTTGTCAATCCCTTCACGGTCACTTACGAGAGTGAGATCTGATAGATATGATAGGATAATATTTTTGGTATTTTTATGATAAAGATGCAAAGTAAAATAAAAGCAAAGTAAAAAGCAAAGGAAATAACTAAGTGTTGGAAGATTAATATAATGAAGATAGACCCGGGGGCCATAGGTTTCACTAGTGGCTTCTCTCAAAAGCATAAGTATTTTACGGTGGGTGAACGAATTACTATTGAGCAATTGACAGAATTGAGCATAGTTATGAGAATATCTAGGTATGATCATGTATATAGGCATCACGTCCGAGACAAGTAGACCGACTCCTGCCTACATCTACTATTATTACTCCACTCATCGACCGCTATCCAGCATGCATCTAGAGTATTAAGTTCATGGAAACAGAGTAACGCCTTAAGCAAGATGACATGATGTAGAGGGATAAATTCATGCAATATGATAAAAAACCATCTTGTTATCCTCGATGGCAACAATACAATACGTGCCTTGCTGCCCCTACTGTCACTGGGAAAGGACACCGCAAGATTGAACCCAAAGCTAAGCACTTCTCCCATTGCATGAAAGATCAATCTAGTAGGCCAAACCAAACTGATAATTCGAAGAGACTTGCAAAGATAACCAATCATACATAAAAGAATTCAGAGAAGATTCAAATATTGTTCATAGATAAACTCGATCATAAACCCACAATTCATCGTTCTCAACAAACACATCGCAAAAGAAGATTACATCGAATAGATCTCCACGAGAGAGGGGGAGAACATTGTATTGAGATCCAAAAAGAGAGAAGAAGCCATCTAGCTAATAACTATGGACCCGAAGGTCTGAGGTAAACTACTCACACTTCATCGGAGAGGCTATGGTGTTGATGTAGAAGCCCTCCATGATGGATGCCCCTCCGGCGGAGCTCCGGAACAGGCCCCAAGATGGGATCTCGTGGGTACAGAAGGTTGCGGCGGTGGAATTAGGTTTTTGGCTCCGTATCTGATGTTTGGGGGTACGTAGGTATATATAGGATGAAGGAGTACGTCGGTGGAGCAACAGAGGGCCCACGAGGGTGGAGGGCGCGCCCTGGGGGGTGGGCGCGCCCCCTACCTCGTGGCCTCCTCTTTTGTTTCTTGACGTAGGGTCCAAGTCTCCTGGATCATAATCTTCCTAAAAATCACGTTCCCGAGGGTTTCATTCCGTTTGGACTCCGTTTGATATTCCTTTTCTGCGAAACTCTAAAATAGGCAAAAAACAGCAATTCTGGGCTGGGCCTCCGGTTAATAGGTTAGTCCCAAAAATAATATAAAAGTGAATAATAAAGCCCAATAATGTCCAAAACAGTAGATAATATAGCATGGAGCAATCAAAAACTATAGATACGTTGGAGACGTATCAAGCATCCCCAAGCTTAATTCCTGCTCGTCCTCTAGTAGGTAAATGATAAAAATAGAATTTTTGATGCGGAGTGCTACTTGGCATAATTTCAATGTAATTCTTCTTAATTGTGGTATGAATATTCAGATCCGAAAGATTCAAGAAAAAAGTTTAATATTGACATAAAAATAATAATACTTCAACCATACTAACAAAGCAATCATGTCTTCTCAAAATAACATGGCCAAAGAAAGTTATCCCTACAAAATCATATAGTCTGGCTATGCTCTATCTTCACCACACAAAGTATTTAAATCATGCACAACCCCGATGACAAGCCAAGCAATTGTTTCATACTTTTGACGTTCTCAAACTTTTTCAATCTTCACGCAATACATGAGCGTGAGCCATGGATATAGCACTATATGTGGAATAGAATGGTGGTTGTGGAGAAGACAAAAAGGGAGAAGATAGTCTCACATCAACTAGGCGTATCAACGGGTTATGGAGATGCCCATCAATAGATATCAATGTGAGTGAGCAGGGATTGCCATGCAACGGATGCACTAGAGCTATAAGTATATGAAAGCTCAACAAAAGAAACTAAGTGGGTGTGCATCCAACTTGCTTGCTCACGAAGACCTAGGGCATTTTGAGGAAGCCCATCATTGGAATATACAAGCCAAGTTCTATAATGAAAAATTCCCACTAGTATATGAAAGTGACAAAATGAGAGACTCTCTATCATGAAGATCATGGTGCTACTTTGAAGCACAAGTGTGGTAAAAGGATAGTAACATTGTCCCTTCTCTCTTTTTCTCTCATTTTTTTATTTGGGCCTTTTCTCTCTTTTTATGGCCTCTTTTTTTCGTCCAGAGTTCTCATCCCGACTTGTGGGAGAATCATAGTCTCCATCATCCTTTTCCTCACTTGGGACAATGCTCTAAAAATGAAGATCATCACACTTTTATTTTCTTACAACTCAACAATTACAACTCGATACTTAGAACAAAATATGACTCTATATGAATGCCTCCGGCGGTGAAACGGGATATGCAATGAATCAAGAGTGACATGTATGAAAGAATTATGAACGGTGGCTTTGCCACAAATACGATGTCAACTACATGATCATGCAAAGCAATATGACAATGATGGAGCGTGTCATAATAAATGGAACGGTGGAAAGTTGCATGGAAATATATCTCGGAATGGCTATGGAAATGCCATGATAGGTAGGTATGGTGGCTGTTTTGAGGAAGGTATATGGTGGGTTTATGATACTGGCAAAAAGTGCGCGGTATTAGAGAGGCTAGCAATGGCGGAAGGAAGAAGGGTGCGTATAATCCATGGACTCAACATTAGTCATAAAGAACTCATATACTTATTGCAAAAATCTACAAGTTATCAAAGCAAATTATTACGTGCATGCTCCTAGGGGGATATATTGGTAGGAAAAGACCATCGCTCGTCCCCGACCGCCACTCATAAGGAAGACAATCAATAAATAAATCATGCTCCGACTTCATCACATAATGGTTCACCATACGTGCATGCTACGGGATCACAAACTTTAACACAAGTATTTCTCAAATTCACAACTACTCAACTAGCATGGCTCTAATATCACCATCTTCATATCTCGAAACAATTATCAAGCATCAAACTTTTCTTAGTATTCAACACACTCATAAGAAAGTTTTTACTAATCTTGAATACCAAGCATATTAGGATTATTTAAGCAAATTACCATGCTATTTAAGACTCTCAAAATAATCTAAGTGAAGCATGAGAGATCAATAGTTTCTATAAAACAAATCCACCACCGTGCTCTAAAAGATATAAGTGAAGTACTAGAGCAAAACTATATAACTCAAAAGATATAAGCGAAGCACATAGAGTATTCTAACAAATTCCAAATCATGTATGGCTCTCTCAAAAGGTGTGTACAGCAAGGATGATTGTGGTAAACTAAAAAGCAAAGACTCAAATCATACAAGACGCTCCAAGCAAAACACATATCATGTGGTGAATAAAAATATAGCTCCAAGTAAAGTTACCGATGGAAGTAGACGAAAGAGGGGATGCCTTCCGGGGCATCCCCAAGCTTTGGCTTTATGGTATCCTTAGATTATCTTGGGGGTTCCATGGGCATCCCCAAGCTTAGGCTCTTGCCACTCCTTATTCCATAATCCATCAAAATCTTTCACCCAAAACTTGAAAACTTCACAACACAAAACTCAACAGAAAATCTCGTGAGCTCCGTTAGCAAAAGAAAACAAAAGACCACTTCAAGGTACTGTAATGAACTCATTATTTATTTATATTGGTGTTAAACCTACTGTATTCCAACTTTTTTATGGTTTATAAACTATTTTACTAGCCATAGATTCATCAAAATAAGCAAACAACACACGAAAAACAGAATCTGTCAAAAACAGAACAGTCTGTAGTAATCTGTAACTAACGCAAACTTCTGGAACTCCAAAAAATCAGCCAAAATAGGACGACCTAGAAAATTTGTTTATTGATCAGAAGCAATTGGAATAACTATTTTATCACGTTCTGGTGATTTTTAACAATTATTTTCGTGAACAGAAAGTTTCTGGAAATTACAGCAAGATCAAATAACTATCATCCGAGAAGATCCTATAGGTTTAACTTGGCACAAACACTAATTAAAACATAAAACCACATCTAACCATAGGCTAGATCAAAGATTTATTCCTAAACAGAAGCAAAAAGAAAAAACTAAAAATAAAATTGGGTTGCCTCCCAACAAGCGCTATCGTTTAACGCCCCTAGCTAGGCATAAAAGCAAGGATAGATCTAGGTATTGCCATCTTTGGTAGGCAATCCATAAGTGACTCTCATGATAGATTCATATGGTAATTTTATTTTCTTCCTAGGGAAGTGTTCCATGCCTTTCTTTAATGGAAATTGGATCTAATATTCCCTTCCTTCATATCAATAATTGCACCAATCGTTCTAAGGAAAGGTCTACCAAGAATAATAGGACATGAAGGATTGCAATCTATATCAAGAACGATAAAATCTACGGGCACATAGTTCCTATTTGCAAAAATAAGAACATCATTAATTCTTCCCATAGGTTTCTTAATAGTGGAATCCGCAAGGTGCAAGTTTAGAGAGCAATCATCAAAATCACGGAAATCTAGCAAATCGCACAAGGTTTTGGGAATAGTGGAAACACTAGCACCCAAATCACATAAAGCATAGAACTCATGATCTTTAATCTTAATTTTAATAGTAGGTTCCCACTCATCATAAAGTTTTCTAGGAATAGAAACTTCCAACTCAAGCTTTTCTTCATAAGATTGCATCAAGGCATCAACGATATGTTTAGTAAACGCTTTATTTTGACTATAAGCATGAGGAGAATTTAGCACGGATTGCAACAAGGAAATACAATCTATCAAATAGCAATTATCATAATTAAATTCCTTGAAATCCAAAATAGTGGGTTTATCAACATCTAACGTTTTGATTTCTTCAATCCCACTTTTATCAATTTTAGCATCAAGATCTAAAAACTCCGAATTTTTAGAATGCCTCTAGGTAAAGGTGGATCATATTCAGTCCCATCATTATCAAGATTCATATTGCAAAACAAAGATTTAATAGGGGACACATCAATAACTTTTAGATCTTCATCTTTATTTTCATAGAAACTAGAAGAACACGCTTTCATAAAGCAATCTTTCTTAGCACGCATCCTAGCGGTTCTTTCTTTGCACTCATCAATGGAAATTCTCATGGCTTTGAGAGACTCATTGATATCATGCTTAGGAGGAATAGAATCAACATCAAGAGAAATTCTATCAACGATCCTAGCCAATTCATCAACTTTAAGCAATTTCTCTTCAAGCAAAGCATTGAAATTCTTTTGCGAATTCATAAACTCTTTAACACTAGTCTCAAATTCAGAGGGCATCTTATTAAAATTTCCATAAGAGTTGTTGTAGGAATTTCCATAATTATTAGAGGAATTGCTAGGATAAGGCCTAGGATTAAAGTTTCCTCTATACGCGTTGTTACCAAAATTATTCCTATCAACAAAATTCACATCCATAGATTCATTATTATTCTCAATCAAAGTAGACAAAGGCATATCATTAGGATCAGAAGAAACACTCTTACTAGCAAATAATTTCATAAGTTCATCCATCTTTCCACTCAAAACATTAATTTCTTCTATCGCATGCACTTTTTTATTAGTAGATCTTTCAGTGTGCCATTGAGAATAATTAACCATAATATTATCTAGGAGTTTAGTAGCTTCTCCTAAAGTGATTTCCATAAAAGTGCCTCCCGCGGCCGAATCTAAAAGATTTCTAGAAGCAAAATTCAATCCGGCATAAAAATTTGTATAATCATCCACAAATTCAAACCATGAGTAGGGCAATTACGTATCATTAATTTCATCCTCTCCCAAGCTTGTGCAACATGTTCATGATCAAGTTGCTTAAAATTCATAATATCGTTTCTAAGAGAGATGATCTTAGCGGGAGGAAAATACTTAGAGATAAAAGCATCTTTGCACTTGTTCCAAGAATCAATACTATTTTTAGGCAAAGACGAAAACCAAGCTTTAGCACGATCTCTAAGCGAAAAAGGAAATAGCTTCAATTTAACAATATCATTATCAACATCTTTCTTCTTTTGCATATCACACAAATCAACGAAGCTATTTAGATGAGTAGCGGCATCTTCACTAGGAAGGCCGGCGAATTGATCTTTCATGACAAGATTCAACAAGCAGCATTGATTTCACAAGATTCAGTATTGGTAAGAGGAGCAATCGGAGTGCTAAGGAAATCATTATTGTTGGTATTGGTAAAGTCACATAATTTGGTATTATCTTGAGCCATCGTGACAAACAAGCAATCCAACACACGAGCAAACAAGAAGCAAGCGAAAAAGAGGCAAACGGAAAAGAGAGGGCGAATAAAATGGCAAGGGTGAAGTGGGGGAGAGGAAAACGAGAGGCAAATGGCAAATAATGTAATGCGGGAGATAAGGGATTGTGATGGGTACTTGGTATGTTGACTTTTGCATAGACCTCCCCAGCAACGGCGCCAGAAATCCTTCTTGCTACCTCTTGAGCACTGCGTTGGTTTTCCCTTGAAGAGGAAAGGGTGATGCAGCAAAGTAGCGTAAGTATTTCCCTCAGTTTTTGAGAACCAAGGTATCAATCCAGACAAATAAATCCTCGCAACCAACGCGATAAGGGGTTGTCAATCCCTTCACGGTCACTTACAAGAGTGAGATCTGATAGATATGATAGGATAATATTTTTGGTATTTTTATGATAAAGATGCAAAGTAAAATAAAAGCAAAGTAAAAAGCAAAGGAAATAACTAAGTGTTGGAAGATTAATATGATGAAGATAGACCCGGGGGCCATAGGTTTCACTAGTGGCTTCTCTCAAGAGCATAAGTATTTTACGGTGGGTGAACGAATTACTGTTGAGCAATTGACAGAATTGAGCATAGTTATGAGAATATCTAGGTATGATCATGTCTATAGGCATCACGTCCGAGACAAGTAGACCGACTCCTGCCTACATCTACTATTATTACTCCACTCATCGACCGCTATCCAGCATGCATCTAGAGTATTAAGTTCATGGAAACAGAGTAACGCCTTAAGCAAGATGACATGATGTAGAGGGATAAATTCATCCAATATGATAAAAAACTCCATCTTGTTATCCTCGATGGCAACAATACAATACGTGCCTTGCTGCCCCTACTGTCACTGGGAAAGGACACCGCAAGATTGATCCCAAAGCTAAGCACTTCTCCCATTGCAAGAAAGATCAATCTAGTAGGCCAAACCAAACTGATAATTCGAAGAGACTTGCAAAGATAACCAATCATACATAAAAGAATTCAGAGAAGATTCAAATATTGTTCATAGATAAACTTGATCATAAACCCACATTTCATCGGTCTCAACAAACACATCGCAAAAGAAGATTACATCGAATAGATCTCCACGAGAGAGGGGGAGAACATTGTATTGAGATCCAAAAAGAGAGAAGAAGCCATCTAGCTAATAACTATGGACCCGAAGGTCTGAGGTAAACTACTCAGACTTCATCGGAGAGGCTATGGTGTTAATGTAGAAGCCCTCCGTGATGGATGCCCCCTCCGGCGGAGCTCCGGAACAGGTCCCAAGATGGGATCTCATGGGTACAGAAGGTTGCGGCGTTGGAATTAGGTTTTTGGCTCCGTATCTGATCGTTTGGGGGTACGTAGGTATATATAGGAGGAAGGAGTACGTCGGTGGAGGAACAAGGGGCCCATGAGGGTGGAGGGCGCGCCCCCCTACCTCGTGGCCTCCTCTTTTGTTTCTTGACGTAGGGTCCAAGTCTCCTGGATCATAATCTTCCTAAAAATCACGTTCCCGAAGGTTTCATTCCGTTTGGACTCCGTTTGATATTCCTTTTCTGCGAAACTCTGAAATAGGCAAAAAACATCAATTCTGGGCTGGGCCTCCGGTTAATAGGTTAGTCCCAAAAATAATATAAAAGTGAATAATAAAGCCCAATAATGTCCAAAACAGTAGATAATATAGCATGGAGCAATCAAAAATTATAGATACATTGGAGACGTATCATTATCTCCCGACCGTGTGCGATGTTTCTTGTTCCCAATCCCGCATGCATCCCTAGAAAATATCTACCCACCTCGAGGGTTTTTCTGTTTCATAACACACGGTTGTTATCTCCGGACCGTGTGCGATGTTTCTTGTTCCCAATCCCGCATGCATCCCTAGAAAATATTTGCCCGCCTCACGGGTTTTTTTGTTTCATAACACACGGTTGCTATCTTCGGACCGTGTGTGATGAACTATCATCAAAATTTTCAATAGCCCGGCATTTCACTCCCGCGTTTGACTCCCGCTTAATAAAACATTTCCTCAAACACCCCGCGCCCCCCCCCCCTCAACACACACACACACACCAAAACCTCCTCGGGCGTGCGCGCACACACACACACCCCTCCCTCGCTGTCGCCGCCGCAAGGCCTCCATTGTCAACATCTGACAGTTTGCCCGTGCAGCTTACCCACCAATCTCCATACCCAGGCCAACCTGAGTTTCTTAGATGACGCCTGCCAAATGCCCCCTTTCCGATAGGAATGCATATATTTGCTTGCTGTTGAGCCTATTATAGCTAGCATATGCCTCTTTTAAAGTTTTTGATTGTTTGGTTGTTTGTAGTTAGCATATGTCCAGTTTCAAATGCTATCTTTGGTTGTTCATAGTATGCCTTGTTTATTCCAGTTATTCACACCGTGATGTTCTATATGTGCAAGTATGAACTATGCAGTTCAATTTCATTAGTACCAGTTTCAACAATACCACTATGAATGACTACATTTGGTTGCTGCATCTTGTAGTTAACACGCCTTTCCATTTTTATTTAACAATAACCAGTGTACTTAGACCGGCACAATACCAGTTTGAATGACTATGTTTGCTTGTTGTTAAATGTTAGGCCCGTTGCAGTTAGCACACCTTTCCACTTGTTTTGCTTTACCAGTGTGCTTAAACCTGCACACTGAAGCTATCTTTTGGAGATTATTTTGTCTGCCATGTATAATTTTGGTTGATGTTTAGCCTATTGTGCTTAACATGCTTCTCGATGTACCTACACAGGACAATTTTGGGAACGACTGCTGTTTTCCATCGAGGTTAGTTTCATCCCATGGCTTATATCTGCTCACTGTTCAAGATATCGGTAGCTGGTACCATATAGGCCGGCGGCTGATAAGGGACTAATCGGTGAATCGGACTTTTAATTGAATATATCTACAACCCATTTTTCGTTAGGTTAACTAGGGCCATATGTAATATATCTGAGGCTACATAGCAACATGCTCTGTACTTAATGTCTAAATATGCAATCCTAGGCTACATAACAACAAGGAAGAGTGTTACATTAATGTTCTAATGATGTCTAGATATACGTAGAAGAGCAGCAGCAGCAACAACAACAACAACAACAACAACAACACAACCCTGTTTGGATACTCAACTTAGCTAGAGGTTAGAGTTAGTTTCTAGCTCATTACTAACCCTGAACTAACTCCATCCAAAGAGTTGTTTGGATAGCAGGGTTAGACTGACAATAAATGCACTAGGAGAGCTAGCTCCAATTAGCACCTCTTGGGTTGGATAGTTTTTTTTGGGTGGGTTATAGATGCAACTAGCTCAAACTAGCCTCATGTTTAGATATACTTTAGGGCTATTTGAGCCTGAACTAGCTCAAACTAACTGTAACCCATGGATACAACAGCAGTTAATCAGCCGATAATTTGTAAGAATGCACTAAACTCCTTCCAGCCCATAATATAAGATGTTAATTCATCTAATATGTGAGTATATTGGATGTTATAAGATACTCCCTCCGTTCCTAAATATTTGTCTTTTTAGAGATTTCAAATGGACTACCACATACGGATGTATATAGACATATTATAAAAGAGTATTGTACTACATCATTGTGCAATTGTTGTTTAGCTTCTAATATTAACTTGGTGCTTTTAGGTACATATGTCATTGGTAAAGGTCCGCGCTTCAACCCTTTCTACTTATGGGGCAATGAGATATCGATGAACCAGCATCAGGTGAGGAAGCTGATAAAGATTGTTAGTAAAATGGGTCCAAAGATGGCAATTAAACTATTTGTTTACACTTTATCCAAGACAACAGCGAACTGCAAGATGGTAAGTAAGAACTCTGCAGCCCTCTTTTTACTTCCCATAATGAGTTGTGTTAGATGACAATGTCTGAATCTTTTTCCTTTGCAGTGGTTGCCAAAGCAGTTTACTCAAGATTACCTCTCAAACTACATGATTGGTGGGCATGCAAAGGTTAAAGTATTTCTACCAGAACACGATGATTATCTAGATGCTTTCATGAAGACCGTGAAGGATGAGTGGTCGGCCATCACAAGGGGTTGGACTAGAGTCATGCGTGCCTTCTGCATGGAGGAGGGCACAATATGGGCATTCCGCTTCACCTTGTTCAGCAACCAGAATATATTTCGCCTCTTTCTTTACCGTCTTTAATAGTACAAGTATACAAGTGTGGTTCATCATTCTTTATTTGGTTCTTATGTAATTCTTGAACATATGTACCTATGAATCGAATAATTCATTGGTTGTTTGAACCTGATGGATATGAATAAAGCTGTAGCATACATTCAAATTCAAATTCAAATTCAAATCCAAATCCGGTACAATTTGGAAAAGCAGCAATTAAATTAAAGTGAAATTACGCTCACCAGGTTGTTACGGCACACACGGTTGGTAAAACAGAAACGTTTGTGGTATGCACCATAATCCGAGACGGTTCACAGAGAGGAAACGTGTGCAAGCATGCACACAGTTGCCGTTTCCAAAGCGTGTGCGATGTCAGACAATATCACAAACGGTGCGGGCAAACTAAATGTTTGTGTTAGTTGCCTTATCTACACGATTCGCAACTATGAACTGTTTCTGATGAAGTATGCATCGTAAACGTTGCACCACAGAATAGCGTGTGCGATAGTTGTCGTGTACGACGATGTTACGACGGTCCGACGTTTCGTAATCCTGTTCGACACTCGTACGACGATTAGCTAATCTTCTTAATGGTGAACCGTTTGTGATGGGCTGCGCATCATACACGTTCTATAATAGTGAACCATTTGTGATGGGCCGCGCATCGTAAACGTAGCACCACAGAATACCGACTGCGATGGCAATGCGAGCAGAAACGAGTAGGAGTACTGTAGGGGCCCTATCCCCGACGGTTGCTGGGTCGTGTGGGAAGGACCCCCCCTATCGCCCACACTCGCTTGGCGACAGTTCGAAATGCCGTCGCGGAAAGGGGTTAAAAACAATTTGTTTAGGACCGACGCGTACCAGTGCGAGTTGTAAGTAAATAAAAGTGTGATGATCATCATTATTAGATCATTGTCCCATGTGAGGAAAGGATGATGAAGACTATGATTCCCTCACAAGTCGGGATGAGACTCCGGACAAAAATAAAAAAGGAGCCCAAAGTGCCCAAAAAAATAAAAAAAAATGAGAGAAAAAGAGAGAAGAGACAATGTTACTATCCTTTTACACACTTGTGCTTCAAAGTAGCACCATGTTTTTCATTATAGAACTTGTCTTTTATATTCCAATGATGGGCTTCCTCAAATTCCCTAGGTCTTCATGAGCAAGCAAGTTGGATGCACACCCACTTAGTTTTCTTTTGAGCTTCCATACACTTATAGCTCTAGTGCATCCATTGCATGACAATCCCTACTCCTTGCATGGACATCAATTGATGTGCATCACCATAGCCCATTGATTAGCCTCGTCAATGTAAGACTTTCTCATTTTTGGTCTTCTCCACACAACCTCCAATATCATACTCTATTCCACCCATAGTGCTATATCCATGGCACAATCTCATATATTGCGTGGGAGTTGAAAAGCTGAAGCGCGTTAAAAAGTATGAACCAATTGCTTGACTAACACCGGGGTTGTGCATGATAAATATTTTGCGTTAAGAAGATGGAGCATGACAAGACTATATGATTTTGTAGGGATAACTTTCTTTAGCCACTATATTTTGAAAAGACATGATTGCTTTTTAGTATGCTTGAAGTATTATTGTTTTTATGTCAATATTAAAAAAAATTGAATTTTACGGATCTGAATATTCATGCCACATAAAGATTACATGATAAACATGTTAGGTAGCATTCCACATCAAAAATTCTGTTTTTATCATTTAGCTACTCGAGGACGAGCAAGAATTAAGCTTGGGGATGCTTGATACGTCTCTAGAGTATCTATAATTTTTTATTGTTCCATGCTATTATATTATCAATCTTGGATGTTTTATATGCATTATTATGCTATTTTATATCATTTTTTGGGACTAACCTATTAACCTAGTGCCAAGTGCCAGTTGTTGTTTTTTCCTTGTTTTTGCCTTTACAGAAAATCAATACCAAATGGAACGAAACTTTTTGACGGCTTTTCTTGGACCACAAGACACCCTAGAAGCTTCGGGAGGAGGCCAGAGGAGCCACAAGGTGACGACAAGCTCGTAGGGCGTGCCCGAGGGGGCACCCCTCAAGCATGTTGACCCCTTGTGGCTCATCTAACCCTAATTCTTCTTTTATAAATACCCAAATATTCCCCGTAGACCAGAGGGCACACCAAAAATACTTTTCCACTGCCGCAAGTTTCTGTCTTCGTGAGATCCCATATGGAGGCCTTTTCCGGTACTCCACCGAAGGGGGATTTGACCACGGAGCGATTCTACATCAACCTTGCTACCTTTCCGATGATGTGTGAGTAGTTTACCACAGACCTATGGGTCCATAGCTAGTAGTTAGATGGCTTCTTCTCTCTATTTGATCTTCAATACAATGTTCTCCTCAATGTTCTTGGAGATCTATTCGATGTACTTCTTTTGCGGTGCGTTTGTTGAGATCCGATGAATTGTGGGTTTATGATCAGATTATCTATGAATATTATTTGAGTCTTCTCTGAAACCTTTTATGCATGATTAAGATAGCTTTGTATTTCTCTCCGATCTATTGATTTGGTTTGTCCAAATAGATTGATTTTTCTTTCCATGGGAGAGGTGCTTTGTAATGGGTTCAATCTTGTTGTGCTTATTCCCAGTGACAGAAAGGGACATGACACGTATTTGTATTGTTGCCATTAAGGATAAAAAGATGGGTTTTGTTCATATTGATTGGATCTATCCCTCTACATCATGTCATCTTGCTTAAGGCGTTACTCCATTCTTGTTAACTTAATACACTAGATGCTTGCTAGATAGCGGTCAATGCGTGGAGTAATAGTAGTAGATGCAGGCAGGAGTCGGTCTACTTGTCATGAACGTGATGCCTATATTCATGTCATTGCCTTAGATATCGTCATAACTATGCGCTTTTCTATCAATTGCTCAACAGTAATTTGTTTACCCACCGTATGCTTTCTTTCAAGAGAGAAGCCTCTAGTGAAAACTATGACCCCGGGGTCTATTTTTATCATATTATTTTCAGATCTATAAAATCAAAAATACAAAAATACCTTACTGTAATTTATTTACTTTTATCTTATTTTGCACTTTTACTTATCTTTTATATATATCACTATCAGATCTCATCCTTGCAAGTAACCGTGAAGAGATTGACAACCCCTTTATCTCGTTGGGTGCAAGTATTTATTTGTTTGTGTAGGTGCAACCATTGGTGACTTGTGTGTTCCTCCTACTGGATTGATACCTTGGTTCTCAACTGAGGGAAATACTTACACTGGTACGCGTCGGTCCTAAACAAACGGTTTTTAACCCCTTTCCGCGGTGACATTTGGAACCGTCGCCAAGTGAGTGTGGGCGATAGGGGGGTCCATCCCGCATGACCCAGAAACCGTCAGGGATATGCCCTCCTGGCACACACGTTCGGCAAAATGAGGTCGTGTGCGACTGACGAGCGCTCAAATACGAAAATATGTACAGTAGAACTAAAAAATACAATTATACGGCGAAATTGTTTCCGGTCGCAAGTACATCCCACACAGTCAGTCCCCACTAAACGTTTCCGTTCGTATGTACATCCCACATAGTCGCTCCAAGGAAAACATTTCCGTTCACAGGTACATCACACACAATTTTTCCCCTTAAATCGTTTGTGATAGCGTTGCCATTGCACACGATATTAATAATTTTATCGTTTGCGTTATTGAATGCATCACACACGGTGCGTAGAAGAAACTGTGTGGCAAAGGCTTTCCATCACACACACACACTTTTTATGTGGTAAACGTTTGCGCAAGGTGGCCTAACGCAAACAGTTTTCAAGAGAAAGTCGTGTGTGCAGTGGAGATTGATCGCACACGTAGTGGATCCTAGAAACGTATCTGGTCTCCACGTATATCACAGACGTTTCGCTTTCGCAAACCGTGTGCAGTGTAATCCCTAATTAATCCAGTTAATCCCTAATTTAAAAATCACATGTTTTGAATTTGAAAGTAGGCAATCACTTATTTCATATCCAACCATGTTTATTACAAATATAGGTTCAACCATGAATCCATAATTTGATGCACATGTACATATACTGAAGAACTACAGAAGCACCAAGTAAAGAATGATGAACCACAGTTGTACTAAAGACTGTAAAGAGAGAGGCGAAAGACATTCTGGTTGCTGGAGAAGGTGAAGCGGAATGCCCATATTGTGCCCTCCTCCATGCGTAATGCGCGCACGACTCTAGGCCAACCCCTTGTGATGGCTGCCCGTCCATCCTTCACTGTCTTCATTAGGACTTCTCGATGCTCATTGTAGTCTGGATGAAATACTTTAACCTTCATTGCGTGTCCACCAATCATGTACTTTGCGAGGTAATCTTGAGTGAACTGCTTCGGGAACCACTGGGAACGAAAAAGATTCAGACATTGTTGTCTAACAACTCATTATGGGCAGTAAAAAGAGAAGGCTGCAGAGTTTGTGTTACCATCCTACAGCTCACTATTGTGTTGGATAGAGCATAAACAAATAATTTGCTTGCCACCATTCATATCTTTTTTCTAATAATCCTTATCAGTTTCCTCACTTGATGCTTGTTCATCAATATCTCATTGCCCCATACGCAAAAAGGGTCGATGCATGGATCCTTGCCAAGGGCATATGTACCTACAAGCAACAAGTCAATATTAGAAGCTAACTAGTGTCCAGGCCTGGATCTATATGCACTACATTATGGAACGGCGGGGGGGGGGGGGGGGGGTACAAGCCGAGGGATGAAGCTAACCTCGGCGGAAAATGGTGGCCACTCCCGTTCCTCTTCAAAGGAAAAAACAACGTAAGCTCAATAAGTAGCAACTGTGTCACCATAAATTGAAACAGAAAATCACTTGGAGCATCAATGAAGTTTTTATCAAAGTACTACTTACAACAAGCATGTATTAATGTGATTCCTTACAACAATCTCTTCATCTTCTCCGTATGCGATACATGTGTCATTAGTATTTAACAACACTTTCACTATTGTCCTATGATCAATAATTTGATCATCCTGGTAATCTTTACTCACAACTTAATTGGAGTACCAGACATACCTACTTGTTTACATACCATGGAACATATTTAACACAAGTGTGATTGAAATCACATATTTCGCTCATCAGTATTTCAGAATATCGATTCTTACTTAAAACTCCTTCCTTGTGAATTTGACAAGAAACTCTTCTTGCGTATTTAATACTAAACTACTTTAGTATTCTGTCAATATGTATTTTGGCTAAGCCCGATTAGACACTCCTATCTCCATTGATCATCATGCATAATATTATGACTATTTATTGCCTAAGTACTTTACTGAAAAACTATTTTAAGTAATGTCTCGTGTCAAGAAATTTATATAATTTCCAATCAACAATGTGTCAAGCACATATAGTGTTTAGAAATATTATCATGCTCCCACTTACTTTCTTTTAAATACAAGCATCTTTGCTTTCCTCAATGAAATCAAATTATTTGACCATTTCATCAGTACGAAGTTCCCAACTCTACTATGCTTGCTTCAGATCATTATAGGATCTCTTTAAGTTTGCACACTTACTAGCATCCTCTGGATTGACAAAATTACCTTGGACCGTATCAAATATACAACCTTGGTTCTATTTCCATCTCACGGGAATCATTTTGAAATCCATCTATTATATCCCATAATTGAAATATTTAGTAATTGCTAGTTTCACCCGAACTGACTTTAAATATTGCTATGATGAGACAATCTCGTCATAGTCAACCCCTCGATCTTGTCATAAACTATTTGTAACAACTCAAGTATTATAAAACATTTTTATCTTTGTCAGTTTATAGATCCATTACTATTCTTTAGACTCTCAGTCTTTCGAAGGGTTCATCAAGTTCTAAGCTTGAATTACGTGCATTGATACTATCTCAGAGTATGTTGGCATATAGCCAAATTCCGGAGTCAGGGCCCATCAATGCTTCTTTGTGTATTATAGGTTCATTGTTTGTTCAAAAATATTTTGTGTGCACACCACGAAGGTCTATACGAATTTTCCCAACCTATATAGTTCAGCTAAAATTTGATCGACGTCTATATCTCATGTAGAGGCTTTCGTATCAGTCGCCGTAGAAATTCTAGAATTACTTCCAGTGTTTCTTTTCTTTGACCTGACCACCAAGATTCTGCAACCTCATCGAATTGCACTATCCTCCCACTTACTCTTTTGCAGAAAACATTTACTTCAAAATTTTAGCACTCTGTGGCAAAACACTTTGCCTCGGTGTAGTGATGTAGGAATACCCAACCATTTGGGATAACCTACAAAGTAGCACTTATTTCGACAAATTTGATGACGTTCTTTTCAGTGTAAAGGTCATAGTCTCTAAAGCATCACATAATACATTGGCAAATTGATTAATGTCATCTTTAATCCCACCATGTCATACATAGTTTGATGACATCTACTCAAAACACTCTACTCTTAGCAGTGTTCTAGGAGGTTCAAGCTATAAAATAGCTCATCAGACGTCCGCTAGACTTGTAACTCAAATATCCCTTTCCGCAATCTAATTGAAGAAACATAATTTTCTTGTTACAATAAATTCTAATTCATTCTGAAAACCTTTTGAAACATTTCAAAGGATCTAGACTTATGTCCCAATAAGTAAATATAAATATCTACTTGAGTCATCTTTGAAGATATATAAATCCACTGCTTGCAACAACACTTATTGAACTAAACACATCAACATGCATGTTCCGGGGATGCCGGAACACGACACCCATCATCATCTGGCCAGATAGATATATCCACTACTTGCATCCATCATCGTCTGGCCAGACACAGGTGACCACGTCACGGGGATGCCGGAACATGACAACGAGAAAGAAGGACAAAACTAGTAACGAGGATAACGGTATAGTGAGCATGTGATGACTCGGGAGGATACCGATGCATCCCGGGTATTGTGCAGTATCACAAAGCAAAGGGAACATCACATGATAACCAATAGTTCACTCGAATATCATTCATGTGCTCATAGGGATCGATATGGACGTCCGTGGTTCCACTATCGGACATTGAACGAACGGTTTCGTTCATGTCTATGAGTTACCGAACCTACGGGGTCACAAGCTTAAGGCAATCACGATCTGCTAAGTGTTAGTAGGACGGGAGTGATGAGAATATATTTGTGGAATTGTTTCATAAATATTCAAATAGTTTCAGAGGATCCAGAAGCGTTTTGGGGTCATAGGAAGGGTTTCGGATGTTTCCAGAAATGTTCTAGTGCAAGGACACTTTGGCAGGGCAATGGGTAAGGCCCACGAGGCTTTAGGTCAGAGCAGAAGGAGTTTTGTGGAGGTCAGAGACCAGACGCCAGGGTCCATGGCGTCTAGCCCTGGGCCAGACGCCGACGTTCGTGGCGTTTCTAGAAACGCCAGGAACCTTGGCATTTTGTGTTGGAAACCGAGGAGGACTCTTCCTTATGTTCCAAACCAACTTTGGGGAGGCCCTCTCCCCAAGGTACGACCCCATTGCTCAACATATAAATAGAGGGGCAGGGCTAGCCCCTAGAACACAAGTTTTGGAGCCTCCTCTAGTTCATCTAGCCCTAGTACTAGTTGGTCCTAGTTAACTAATTAGAGCTCGGTCTAGTTCCTCTAATCCTCATAATTAGAAGCCCAGTGTGGTTCTAATCTCCTCCCTCTAATTCTCCAGTGACGATTAGCTCTGGACAGCGAATCGTGTTGGATCGTGAAGGCTGCACGCTTGCAACCAACTAGAGAGGTCGTGCTTTTGGTCTTCGATTCGAGGGACTATTCGTGGGCGGTTCGAGGGATCATTCAGCAACGGTTCAAGGGACTCCAAGTACGACGACACATCCTTATTCCACCGCAACTCGGTGACGGTAACAATCCAGATCCCAACCCTTTATGCATCTTCATATTGATCTTAGGTGTTCGTAGGTGCAATTTTTTTTGTTTTCTACTACATTTCCCAATAGTGGCGTCATGAGCAGTTATATGAGTAGGTGCAGGTTGCAATCTGGATCACATGTCGATGTGAGGGTTTGATGTTCTTACTATGCTTCTCTCGAGTGTTGCTTTGGTTAATTCATTGGCGGCATGGCGAAGCTTTGTACAAAGTTCTGACAATCGCTCGACTCTGGATGTTGACAATCTGCTAACAGTTCTTTGGGCATCATCAGAGTCAAGAATAATGAACCGTCGCCTACACAAGAGGGTGCCGAAGATGGACGATATTCTAGGGGTCATGTGTATTAGACGAAGTTTAGTGTGGGGTTAGAGATTTTTAATTAAGTCTCTTCCCTCACACACCCCGAAAATTAATCTAGCATCAAGAATTGTCACCTAATATTATGGACGTAGGTATCTAGTATTATTGTTAACACTGGTTAACTACGTATGCTAAAACCGATTAGAGGACGTCTAACTTAGTTTTGCGGAGTATGCATATGATGTGGTATAGCCTTCGTCATGATAATGAGTTTATGTATGAGATGATTATATGTTGTAATGTTAAGTAGCCTTCATGTCACGGCATGATGGATGGAGCCACGATATTGCCACGTTAATGTAAATATCATAGAGATAGCCTACATGTTCCAGGTGATAATGGAAAGCATACACGGAGGATCCCCGACGTGGAGAACGTGTACTAAGGCGTGGGACGAGGAGGTATAATTCCGTGCCACGACGGAACTTCTGAATTTGGTGCCATGGCAACATTTTTTGAAACGATCGCCACAACAACGTTTTTCGAAATTGTCGCCATGACAAAATTTTAGGGACAGTTGCCACGGCAACGAAATATTGGCCGTCACGACGCTTCAACTGAATATTGAAGATGATCATGAAGGATTCCCGGTACCCAGGGCTATACCATACCATGCTTCTATGAATTTTCTAAGATGTTTATCCCTTTGTTATTTTTACCCTTTGATTGCGCAGTAGTCAATTATTAGGGCGATCTCTCACAATAAATTCAAGTGAAAAGGTGCTCTTCCTAGTGTTGCAACTGTATGTAACACGTAACATCCCGGTGTGCGCCATGTCCACATGAGTACAAACGGTTTACGAAATGTAAGACGGGTGGATGGTCAGACCATGTGAGCAGATAACACTTGGTTGTCTTGAAGTTCTAGCAAAATCATTCTGAGCTCGGAGAACGAAGAATTGAAAGGTGAACAAGAGGCATATGGAGATATGATCGGCAAAAGTTTGCCCGCCGGTCAAAATTCTTGTCACTAGTGATGTCCACATCAATGGCTGAGAATAAGATCTGGATCTTGAATAAATCACTATCAATTATGAGAGATATTGAATTGAGTGGGAGCACAATTATGTATTAATCAATTTTAATCACTAGTGCAAATTAATTATGAACAATGTCTATGTGTAGTTTGCTTTATAGTTGTAGAATTATGGCTCACGGTTCCACTTTTGTTGTTGAAATTGATTAGCTGTTATTTATCTGGTTGAATCTTTTTGATTGAAAGGATCGTCCTCTAAAAGTGCCAAGAAGGATTTTGTCCTACTGCATGCTTACAATACTCTTTCTTATGCTATGGATGAT
Source organism: Triticum aestivum (assembly GCF_018294505.1). Classification (NCBI taxonomy): domain Eukaryota; kingdom Viridiplantae; phylum Streptophyta; class Magnoliopsida; order Poales; family Poaceae; genus Triticum; species Triticum aestivum. The sequence continues at coordinate 181,443,793 of NC_057802.1, read as the reverse complement.
GAGACTCGTGTCCTTCGGTCCAAAGGGCTAGAATTACAATATGGTCTGCTTGCTTCCAAGAAACCCGAACTTCAAAAATGTTTGGGATAGTTATGTGATATTCTTGGAACTGAAAATTGTTCTCAGAAATAAACAAAGGTTAAATGATATGTGATATCTAAAGAAGTGTTTGTTCTAGTAAAGTGTTCGGCTATGTTTAAGACTAAAATGTGTAAGATTCGGAAGAATGCCAATCATGAGTTGATGGTGAGAAACTTAAAGGGAAAAGAACAAAACCAAAGTATGTAATTAGACTTACATGCCTAGGTAAGTTCAGGGCTAACGCCACTCTTAAAGTTGGATACTTCTTCAGTGAGTAGGAGAAATATGGAAAGTAAAACTATAAAAAGTAAAAGGCAGAAAAGAAAAGAAGACTAGAATGTCCAGCTCATGTATGAATGTCATACAAGTTATAAAATGTAGAGAAAGTTGGTCAAGTATGTAGTTCTTGAGAATTTATGATCAATTTTTTGATCACTAATTCTTCGAGATTGTGGTCAAAAGTTGATCAGAAGGATATCGACTATATTGCATGCTGATGTGAGTCGTTGCAAGAAACTACAATGGCCTAAATGACCATTGAGGGTAAAATATGTCTTGAAAATTTGTAGAAGTTATGATACTGTTTCATCAGCATATTACCTCTGTGTTTATTTTCATTATTCATTCTGGACTTTTGTACACTCTAGCCCATTGCATAGAAGTTACAAGGCGGTTGTTCATGAGAGAACAAAAGTTGTTCGATGTTATGAACAAAAGGCCATACTCCTATTATGAATAGGATGTATGTTATGAATATTGATGATAAAATTGAACATCCATAACACTGACGCTAAATGTCGCAAGACTAAAAGAATACCGCATATGTGTGGCACTACATTTAGTCACATTGGAGAAACCAGCTTGTGGAATTCCATAGTGATGTATATTGAAGTCATCTGATTATGAATCATCTGACTCTCGCAACTTTCGTGCAAATAGTGAAGTAAACTAAAATATCATTGCCATAAAGAATGAGCAACAAAATAACACACCGAGAGGGCCCTAAGAATTTATCCCCGTCATCGTAGGAGCAAATCCCACTCTCGAGCTATCTAGTCCCTTGTCAAACTTTCCGGTGAACCAGTAAGTTGTCGTTATGATCCCCGTGTTACAGGTGACGTTTGAACAACCCCAAAGTCCATCGTAGAGTAAGAAGTGACTATGATACTCTCATGGTATAAGGAGCAAAATCACATGTTAACACTCCATTTTAGTTTGGGTCGATTCAATATGATCATTCTTCCAACCTCATAACCTCAATGTTGTTTTGGGACTATCGTTACACTTAACAATATCCTAGGATCCGGAAAATGTGATCACCAACAACACTTGACCTAGTCTTGAAGGCAAGACTAGGAACCTTTATTTTATCTGTTTATCATTTCACCCGTGCATATGAATTTTCCACTGAATCACATATTCCAGGATCATAGCATTTATAACATGAAATATAAACACTTAATTATGAATAAGGAAATGTAATAATACAATATTATTGCCTCTAGGGCATATTTCCAACACAAACACTTTCCGAGATACCTATAGAGCACCTTTATAATCACCCAGATACGAAGTGACATTTGATTACCCAAAAAGTATTCTTCTAATATTCGGGAGTGGCATGATCACATGGTCTAAGGAACAGATACTTGACATGAAGAAAGATGTAGCAAATAAACTAAGTGATACGATCTGATGCCAAGATTACGGTTGGGTCTATCCATCACATCAAATGACAACTCATGTCTATGGTTAGGAAATCTTAACCATCTTTGATCAATGAGCTAATCTAGTAGAGGATCACTAGGTGCACGGTGTTGCTTATGTATCCACTCATGTATCTGAGTTTTCGGTCAATACAATTATAGCATGGATAATAAACATTTATCATGAACAAGGAAATATGTTAATAACATCTTTCCAATAGCGGGGAGCAGGCTTTATTTTCTGAATTTCTATCATGTCCACAGGCAAGAAATATCGTGTGATCTTCTCCATATCCCAACTTCCGTTGAAATTCCGTAGGTCCGAAACCCACTTCATCCTACCCTTCCTTTCTGTGAGATTAGGCCTCCTGTTGGGTAACGAGCTACCCATCCATCTCTCCATATTCGAACAAATTGGTCATTGCTAATACTCCATACGATTCCTTTTTTAGGAGGTCCAAACCATGACAGATTGCTTGTAGTGTAGGAGATGGATTAGTGGTGAACACTGTATCCACGAGATTTCCATTGGGAAAGTGTTTCACTTTTAGTACTCGCACACACAAGCTGTTTGGGTGTTCTAATAACTACCATGCTTGTTGAGCTAATAGAGCTTGATTGAATATGTGAAAGTCCTTAAACCCCAACCCTCCTTGAGCCTTTGGCTTTGTCATCTTGTCCCGGGCATACTAATGAGTCCTTCTTTTTCTTTTCTCCGCTCCCCAAAAATAGTTTCTGACCATGCGATTAAGATCATCGCACACATCAAAGGGAAGTTCAAATATAGTCATAGGTGTGGATGGATTGAGCTATCGCCATGATCAACACTTCTTTGCCTGCTTGAGTTGGGTGCCCATCAAAATTAAACAAACATTTTGTGAGTCTAACATGCAAGTTCTGAAATTTTCCTTTAGGCATTCTTCCATCTGGGGTAGGCATCCCCAAGTATTTCTCCTCAAAATTGGAAGTTGTGACTTGATTAATATGCTTAGCACTGTCACTGTTTGCATTCGGGCACGAGTTCGCAAACAACATGGAACGTTTTGAAGGATTGATCAATTAACATGTAGTCGCACAATAGATATCCAGGATATTTTTTATATAATTTGCATCCTCGACACAAGGTTTTATGAATAAAAGTGTGTCATCGGGAAATAACAGATGTGAAACTCCAGGGGACGTCTAGTAATCCTTACAGGGTAGATGTCGCCATCATTTATGCCTTTAATGATAAGTGCAGAAAGAGCGTCATCAACAAATAAGAATAAATATGGGGGATAGCGGGAAGACCACAGGTCGGTGCAAATGAATCCAAGATGGCACCATTAAATTTCACGGAATATCTCACCGAGGTGACACATGTCATTATTCAGTCAACCCACTGGTGAGCAAAGCCAAGCTTTTGCATCATCTGCTTAAGGTAATTTCAGTCCACTCTATCATATGCTTTAGAGAGATCCAGTTTATAAGAACAAAGACTCTTTGTAGGGTCCTTGTCCTGCTTAATATGGTGGATGCACTGAAAGGCCACAAAAGCATTATACATAATCATGCGCCCATGAAAAAATGCACTTTGGGCACAAGAAATAACATCATCAAGAACAGGCCTTAAGCGATTCACCAAGCAGTTAGAGACCACTTTGTAGATTACATTCCATATGCTAATGGGGCGAATATCTGTAACCTTAACTGGGTTTGTTATTTTAGGAATCATAACAATAACAGTTTCATTTATTCCAGGAGGCATGACACATGTGCGAAAGAACTCCTTAATTGCAAGTACAATACCTTCCTGTAAGGTGGTCCAATTGCGCTGAAAAAACGTGCCAGAAATCCATCCGGGCCTGGGGCCTTCAAAGGGCCTATCTGCAATAGAGCATATGCAATTTCTTTATCTGAGAATTCAGCACAAAGTCTATCATTTGTCTCTGGAGTCATCACGGGCTGAAACAAGTTAACAATCGGGGATGGATCAAGTAGAGGGTCGGTAGGAAAAAGATTTTCAAAATACCCTATTGTCGCAGCCTCCATCTCTTTTAGTCCCGATGTACAGTACCATGAGTATCTTCTAGTTTCTGGATCCTGTTCTTTCTTGCTCGCCAAATAGCCTTTGCATGGAAAAATTGTGTGTTTCTATCACCTTCTTTTAGCCAATTCACACGAGATCGTTGCAGCCACATCATCTCTTCTCTATATGGGAGCTCATTCATTCTATCTGTCACTTTCCTAATCTCACAATGGTCAGTGTTCATCAGCATAAGTTCTCCTAGTTGGGTTCTTGACTTGGCTATTTCTTTTGACACATTGCCAAACTTCTCCCTACTCCAAGCACCTAGATTACGCATAGTGGATCCTAAGGTTGCATGTACATAACCAAGGCAATGCATCTGACCCGCCTCCTACCAAGCTTTTGCAATAACCTCCTGGAGTGCCGGCTCTCTTTCCCACATTATTATGTATTGATGAAAGTTCTTCTTCCTTACATGCATGTCCCTCGGTTTCTCATAAGTTACATGCAGGATCACATGATCTGAGGTCGGAGTGACCAAGTGTGTCACTGCGGCATGGTCAAACGTGTTCGCTAAGCTGGGTTCACAACGGATCGGTCCAACCGGACCTTCACATTTGCCGCGCCACTTCTTTTCTTATCAAACGTGTGTGGGAAATTCGAGAATCTCAAGTCAGCTAGCTCACATATCTCCAGCAAATCTCTGAACGCATGCATCTGTCCCGGGGACCTCAGAGTCATTGAGAAATGCACAAAGTCCCATTGACACTCATTTAAATCCCCGACAACAAGCCAAGGCAATGTTGAACGGGTACTCAAGCTGTTCAGCAGTGTCCACATATTGTGCATGTCCTCGACTCTCGGTTCATCATAAACACAAGTAATGCGCCATTGCAAACCATCAATACCCTCGACATAAGCATCTATACACCGCTGGCTAGAAAGCACAATATCTACCGTTAGATTCTTGCCAGTATAGTGCCAAACCACCAAATATTTCCTTCACTATCAGTTCCATCAAATCCTTTGAGCCCAAACCTACCCCTGTACTTCTTCATATATATTTTTCTGCCTTGTCTCACACAAAAACACCAGACTAGGGGAAAGCAATTGTATGAACGTCGCTAGTTCACGAACTGTCCGGGGGTTCCCGCCTACATGTTCCGGCTGAGGAGATTCAATGCTCCCAATGGTCCTCTGCTGGGGAGGCCCCTGATCCACTCGTCGATGTGCTGTCAATGGCTGCAATATCATCTTCCTTAAGTTTTTTCTTATGTGCATTTTTCTGTGGGGTGCTAAGGTTAGAGCTAGGGGGTCGTGCCCTTCGAACTGGTCCACTTTATCAACAGTGTTCCCCACCGGGATTATAGCACCCGTGTTCTTGTCCAAAGTATTTCCTTATGTGATTTTTGGTTCAATAACAAAATCATCAGCACTTCTCTTTCCCAATATATTTGCATCCTCCATCTCTCTTTCCTAGCCAGCACCTACAGATCGTGCTAGATCAACACCCGATCGTGCAAAGCATTGGTAGCGTTGAAACGCCAGCTCTGATGCATGTGTTATCCAACGGTGTTGTTATTTTCAGTTACCGCATGTTGACCACGGTTATACTATCCATTGCATGTAGTACTATAACCCCGGCTGTAGCCACGTTCGCGACCTACCCCTCTTCTTTTGCCGCTAACATCATCTCCTTCATCACCATCAAATGCACCTCCATCCCGATCTGCACCACGGCCAAAGCCTCTTCCCGGGTTTCGATCACTCCCACTCCGTCCTCTCTTTGATGCAAGGATGAAGGGACCCCACTCCATATCTTTTTCCGCGTGTTCCCCTGAGCGACATTCCTCACGCCAGTGGCCAGAAGACCACACATGTAGCAAAAAACCGGAAGCTTTTCAAACTTGACCTGATAAAATTCAGTTTCACCGGATTTTGTGAAGCCCACAAATCTTGTTAAGTTATTTGTGACATCTAGCTTTACTCTAACCTGAACAAATTCTCCTATGAAACCATTGGGGAGAACGATCTGGACCTCTTGAACTTCTCCAATGCGCTTGGTCATATTCTTCACAAATTGTTCTCTTTTCACCATCATATCAGGCAACTTGTGAATCTGACACCGGGTTTCTACTTGTCCAGCTTGAATGATTCAGGGTTTTTGAACCCATTGTACTCAGGTATCATCAGATTCATAACTCCAAAATCCCATGGACCTTGGTGGATCGCCTTGTTCTAATCTGTGAAGCAATTAAACTACACGGAGAACATGTTAGGGTTTATTCTCCACCACACTACCTCTTGCATGGGGTTCCAAGCCGCCCTCGTGTCAGCTTTCAAAGTTCCTTGCCCAAAAGATTTGGTTGTCAGAACCCTAGCTAGTTCCAGCCACTTGGGTTTCTCATCAAGTTCTTCCACCTCTTCCTCCAAACGAAGTTATCGAGCTCATCATCTTCCAGACGCAATCACACTAGAAGGACGGGGTCATCTGGAAGCTTAGGGCGTGATCCGCTGGATTCCGAAGGCGTTGCCATCTCACGATGGAAACCACCCCTAAAACCTAACTTCGTCGTGAAACAGTACGACCTGGTCTAGAGAAAGAGCCAGAGGGCGGCGGGCCGTCGCACAGGGACGAGATCGTTACGGGAACAATAAAAAATTTGGGGAACTCATGGCGGCAGCCCCAAAAGACATAGTAACCCTAGGCCACAATCGCTAGGGGACATACTTGTTTAATTTTTTCTAGAAAAGCTTGATAAAGATTTTTTGAATACATGGTCAACATTTTTTCTATACACATATAACAATTTTTTATACAAGTTTTAACATTTTTCGAACACTTGTTCAACATTTTTTTAAATGCTTGGATTAACATTTTTAAGTACATGGTCAAAAAAGTTCTATACACATTTAACATTTTTTGTATATATGATAAACATTTTTTCTATACACAACAGTTTTAGATGCTTAATTAACATTTTTGAAATGTTTTGCGTCAAGTATTTTTTTTAATATAAAAATATCTGGAAATATAAATAAAGTACAAGATAACAAAAATAAAAAAACCCCGAGAATATGGCCTGTGGCCTCTAGTCAGCAGTGCGATGGCCCCGCCCAATATGGAGCTCGCCTTGAGCGATATTTCCTCTCGTCTTGCTGTAGGTGAGACATATCAGCGCCCAACTAATTGAGGGGTACCCCTTGCGGGAACCCCACAAGGGCCCCATATCGTGTTCTGGGCGCTCCCACGGGATTTTTTTTTTCTGTGCGTGTTTTCCGGTTTAGATGTTTTTTTTCTGGTTTTTGTCCGGTCTCCCCTAGGTTTTGGACCAAAAAATCGATTTTTTTTCTTCCGCGAGAGGCATAATTGTGCCTCTCAAAAAAGCACATTTTTCTTCCACAAGAGACATAGATTTGCTTCTCGTGGAGGCACGCATTTGCTTCACGAGAGGCATAACTTTGCTTCTCTGAAAAGGATAAAAACACGGTTTTCTCCCTTTCTCGAGAGGCATAGATTTGCTTCTCGTGGAAGCATATTTTTTTTCGTGAGAGGCACAGCTATGCCTCTTGGGAAAAGAAAAAAAATGTGTTTCTTTTCTTTTGTGAGAGGCACGAATTTTCTTCTCATGGAGGCGCAGTTCTGCTTCCGCGAGAGGCACATCTATGCCTCTTGAAAACGGAAAAAATGTGTTTTGTTTTCTTCCGTGTGAGGCACATATTTGCTTCCGCGAGAGGCATAGTTGTGTCTCTTGGAAAAGAAAAAATGTGCTTCCGCCTCGGGTTTTTTTATCCCGATTTATTTATGAAAAAAAAGTCCGTCGAAACCTATTAACATGTGATCTAGTTTTGGAGATCTCGACGCGAGAAATCTCACGGTGAAAACAATAGTGAATGCATGGTTTAAGAGATAAAATGTTTTGTATAAACGAATTAAAAAAAGGGTGCAATGGCGTACATGCCGTGTGTCATTTGTCGCAACCTGAGAAGGTGAAAGTGGCATTTTCAAGAACTACATCTTAATTAATGATTTCGTATTGTTCGGCGAGGGCAATATCCATGGAGTTATTAATATATCTCAGTTGCGGCGAGATGTATACTCCCTCGCCTTTTGTCCAAAGCATTTTCCTTTATGCTACAGTGTAGGGCCGGCTCATTTTCGCGCTCGCTGACTTCGGCTCTTGTAGAGCCCCTATTCCCTTCATTGAGCTGGCGCACACACGTTTATATGACTCAACTGGTTATGGAAAGCTTCCGGTTTGATATTTTTTATTTTTCTTTTTTCGGCCTGGTTTGGTTCTTTTTTTTTCTTCTTTCAGTTTTCATTTGTTTTTCTGTTTTTTTAATGCATGATTTTTTTTCAATACAAGTTTTTTCAAAAATTTAAATTTTGACAAATTCGTGAACTTTATAAAATTTCATGAATATTTTTAATTTTTTTCAAATTTGTGATTTTTTAAAATTTATGCACATTTTTAAAAGTTTATAAACTTTTCTCAAATTTTAAAGCTTTTTGAAATTTATGATAAAAAGTTCAAATTTGTGATTTTTTTCACATTCATGAACATATTTCAAATTTTTGAACTTTTTTCGAATCTATTATAAAAATTCAAACCTGAGAACTTATTTTGAATTCCTTTTCCCTAGATTAATGGACAATTTTCAAATTCACAAACTTCTTTAAAAGTGTAACATATTTAAGAATCTATGAACTTTTTGGAAAAATGTGAACTTTATTAAACTTACAAACAATTTTGAAACTGATGAACTTTATTTTTTGAATTTAAAAGAACGACATATGTTTTCAATGAACCTAAAAATGCGCCGAGCTACTTGGAACTGTCGACGCGAGCGATCAACACAAGGCGAGCGAGCGAGCTTACTTGGGCCACAACTTAAGGTGCCAAGGAGGAGGTCTGGTCACCAAAATTCTTTTGGACGCTTAACACGCCAAGGAGAAGGTCTAATAGCTGGCAGCATTCGCTTCGATTTTTTTTCCTTTTTGTTTTTCTTCCGGTTTTCTCTGATTCTTCACCGGTTTTCTATTGTTTTCTGTCTCTCATTGTTTTTTCACCCATTTTCTTCATTTCTTTCACGGTTTTTAATGGATTTTCTTTTCTTTCTTTTTTCCTTTGTTTTGTTTTTGGCTTTTCTTTCTATCTTTATTCGTTTTTATTTATTTATTTTCTTGGTTTTCTTTGTTTTCCTTTCTTTCCTTCTCGGGGTTCATGGTATTCATTCTTCCGCATTGGTTTTCTTCAGTTTTTTTTCGTTTTTATCTTTATCTTTTATTTCTTTGTGGATTCTCATTGGTTTATATTTTGTTCAACACATGCCTACTTTTTCCCAGTAGGAAATATACATTTTTAGTGTACACATGAAATATTTTCTTGATACACGTTGAACATTTTTCAAATACATAATGTAAATTTTCTTTTAATACATGGTCAACATTGTTTCAAATACACTTTGACATTTTTTATGGTAAATAATAGAACTTTCTTTTACATTGTATACATATTTTTTAAATTGCCACTATCATTTTTTCGAAATGCAAGTGTATTTCTTTAGAATGACACATACATTTTTTGGTACAAACCATCTTTTTATATTAAGCAAACATTTTTTTGATATTATATATGCTTTTTACAAAAAGAAATTCACATATAGGTTTGTTGAAAGGCGAGAACATTTTTCAATGTCATGAACATTTTTTTCAAAAGCTATCAGCATTCCTTTTAGTTGCACTAGCATTTTTTATGTTGCGTTATCATTTTTTCAAATTCTAGTTTTAAATAAAATTAAATTTCTAAAATATAAATAACAGGAAAAAATAAATAATAAACGAAATTAGCGTGAAATCGGCGTTCGTTGACGTGACGTTACCGTGGCATACCCACATGGCTGCTTCGAGTGGTACGCCGAGGGCCGGATCATCGCCGTGTGTCTTTGCGCCAACACATGGCTTAAGGAGCTATAAGTCGAGCGCACGACAACATATACTCAATTTATCGGGAAGCACAAGGCAAAATATGTTCTTCCTGTAGTGCAACTCATGAATATGACATAGATCTCGCAAAAAAATGACATAGAGATTTCGCGGGGCTCCACGCTGCAGCACACAGGTGTTTACACCATCATACGGTTGATACATGGTTACAAATTCAAATCCAGTAAATAGTTACATATTATCCGGGAAAAAGGAAGATGTCAAATCCAAACGGAGTCCAATGATCCATTGCAGGCTTACATTAGTCTGCTTGTATTTTACTTGCAGGTACCACTACTAATATTTAATCTTTTTGGCAGTAGTACAATCTGGCCCTTCCACAGTGTTGAGAGTTTCGGTTGTACTGCCTCCTCCACTTTTATTATTCACTGACACGAGCTACTATTAACATGCTCAGATAGAGGATCCTTGGTTGCATGCTCAGAGGAGTTAAACAAAGTGTTAGTCATGGAAGTTCGGGAGTCCTTGGAAATGCAATTACTGGTGTTTAGTGGGGGCAGGTAGGGACTAAGATAATGCATGCATTCTATAGCAGGGTTTTTACCTAACTCTGCATCGTGACATGACATGACATGGCAGCCACCTCGGAGCTCATATTATAACATCTTTAATATAAAAATTTCACATACAGATAAATTAACTAACTGTAGGAATTCGAAGATGTGTATAAAGAAGTGCATATGAGACGAGATGGGCTCTAGCTTCATTGTTCTTGGACCACATTATACTATTGACAGATAGATTCTCTGCAGTTTGAAATAGTGTGCGTCCACATTCTTCCGTTAGTTAGGCTAATTGCATCGGCGATCACTCTCCCTCGGACTGTTATCTCTTGTTTTCTTCCGTTGTTTTGGTCGCGGGCAGACGAGTCCACTGTATCAGGTCCATTCCTCTGAGAGCATTTTGTAATGTACTGCTAACAGTACAATATGCAGGTAACCTGGCATATAGATTTGTTTTGAGACAGAGGAATCCTAAGAATCTGGTCTGGCCCTTTCACTTTTCTAAAGACGGACACGTAGTATAATGGTTCCCTGCACACGTACTACTCCCTCCATTACAATTAATAGAGCCCGCACACATTCGATAAAAAGTTTGACCAATTGAACGTGTATTATATATGACAAAGATTATATCCTTAAATTCATATTCGAAAGTACTTTTTAATGATATAATGTTTAAATCATAAAATTATATATTATTTATTTAATTTATAGTCAAAGTTGGATTTCTAGATGCGTACGTGCCTTATTCATTGGAATGGAGGGAGTACTTACATTGATCTCAAACCTTGAAACGATAAGTTGAAAAAGGTGAAGCAAAGGCGTAGTGGTATTCAGATTGGCAATGATGGGGCAACGGGGCTGGCCATGCCGGCCACCAGGTGTGATCAAAGGCGTAAATACACTTGCCGGGGCCGGCCGGCGATATTGAGCTACACCCCTAGCCTTTAGCTATCCATGGCTTGCGCCGACCATGGCCTTTTTTTACTCCGGCTGCAAACGAACAAACATAAGTGAAAAGGCAGCAGCAATTTACACCTAACTCCTGTCTGGTTCAAGTATCAACGGTGTAGAAGGGTCGGCTGGGCGTCAATGGCGGAAGGCACTGGATCTTCGAGCGGAACAAAGGGGAAGGAGTAGATCGAGGATCTACTGGAGAGACTAAATCTGCGCGAAGAACACGAGGAGGAATTTGTGTGGGAAAATGAAGTGAAGGATCCCCCAGAGAAGGCAATGTGGCTTGCAATCGCCCAAGTGTCGAAGGGGTTTAACCCTAGCGCTCTATGTGGAGACATGGGGTTGGCATGGAACCTAGCGAAGGAGGTTAGATGGCGAAAGATAGATGATAATATTTTCATCATCCAATACGAGTTCTTAGCAGATTGGAACAATACCCTAAAAAATCTGATAGAACAAAGCTATGTATCAAGGACCATGGTTATTTCGGTACTAAGCGCTCTTGATCAAGGAATATGACAGATTCCAAAACCCTAGAACAATGGCGCTGGATAAATTGGTTGCATGGTCACAAGTACTCCAGCTACCGGATAACTATTTGCATGAACCGATCACCAAAGGGACGTGTAGACCAATGGGTCAGGTTTTGGAGGTTTAGATTACACTTCTAGCAGGCTTTGTCGGTGAGTTCGTGAGAATCCATATGAAAATTGATTTGAATAAGAAGATCACAAAGTTTCTTTCCATAACGAAGGATAAGAAGAATGTTGGGATAAAGGAATCAATCCCGTGGCAAGCGCATCGTCCCCACATCCAACAACATCCTCGCGACCGACACCATGACTAGTCGGTGCGTCCCCCTCTTGATCTCAGGTTGCATCAAATCCGAGCGGTGATCAAAACATAAAGCTCCCCACCCATCTCGGTAAGCCTGCTACCATGCCTCCACTGACGACATCGCGACCCGTCTTCGGCGGGATCTCAGCTTGGGCTCACTGGCGACTGCGGTGTCCCCATCTCACGCTCGCAGCTACTACATGTAGAGGTGACTGGCACCCGAAAAAAAATTCACGCGCCCGAGCAATACAAAATGCAATAATATTATCATGCTTCTTCCATAGAGCTGCACCTACATGAGTTGTTCCTCTATTCATGTTTTTTCCTGCATATATCCAACATCCCAATTTCTTTAATTTAGAGTTGTGTAGATTTTTAATGTCAAAAAAAATAGGCAAGCCAATTTAACATTTGTGTAAATGTGTTATTATCAGAGGATCACATACCACTCTCCCTTTGTAGTCATTATGAGTGACATCCTATGAAATCAAGGCATGTATGCAATTCTACATATAAATGTTCCCTAACAATAGGCGTGTGCACATCTAAAATGTAGTGTTATAATGACAACGAATCTAAATCAGCTATAAGCAATGGGTAAGTTGGTTACTACTCCCTTGGACAGGGTTATTAGGCCGGCTAACCAAAACTCAAGGACCAATGCAAAGTATTAACACTAACAACGCATGATTTCAGAGCATGGTAAACGCTAACCAGATTAGTTGTAGTTATTGCATGCAGGTGGCTCCACACTCCGTTCTTGCATGCTATTAGGCGCACGTCCAATGTTGTACCATAGTTATTGTGTGTAGTCGATTGTCTATTTCGATTTTGAATGCAACTAATTACGCGCACATCCAATGTATCAAGAACACATCTAATGGAGGAGATGGAAAAACAAATGCGTACGTCGAGTGGCTTGGAAACTTGGATGTAGTTGCTTTACTCGCTGGCCCCATAAATGCTTTCGGATGAGAAGAACCAAGGACTTGGCTGCATATTTCTTCTCCACATATCATGAGATGAATGTTATTTGCTACGTACTGCGGGGGGTAGCAAGGTATCGCGCACCAGGTGGATCGGCTCACGTCGTTTTCTCTCACTAGCTTATGGAAGGTTCTAGAACCTGAACCAGCTTTTTGGATTTTCCCGTGTTTCTTTTTCTTTTGGATTTCTATTGTTTTTTTATATTTTATAATCTTCCCTTTTCTTTTTTTCAATTTGATTAATATTTAAAAACTTAATTCATGAACAATTTTTAAATTTGGGAAAACTTTAAAGTCGCGGATGTTTTTTGCAATTCATTAAAAATTCTAAATTTGAGAAATTTTCAAATTGGTTAACATTATGAATCCACAACATTTTTTCAATTTCAGAATACCTAACAAATTTGCGAGTATTTTTTAACTCTCCATTTTTTGAAACAAATTAATAACATAACTTAAATTCACGAACAATTTTAAAATTTGTGAACATTTTTCCTAAATGGTAATTAATTTTCAAATGCATGAACATTCTTCGAAACAGTGGAGTTTTTTGAAATCTTGAAGATTTTTCAAAATTCTGAACATTTCTTGAATTCATGATATTTTCATATTCAAGTTTTTTTAATTCCAATATAAAGTTTTAGAACATTATTTAAAATTCAGGAACCTTTTTTCTTGATTTTTTTTGAATTTTCTAACAAAATATGAAATTATTGAGAGTCAAATAAAAAAAATAAAAAAGTGGAAATGGAAAAAAGGTAAAAACAGAAGCAAAGTAGAAAAAGAAAAGAAACAAAAAGTGCTCCGTGCAGCACTTTGGGCGGGCCTAAACCTCAAGCGGGGATGCGCTATTGTGCGCCATGCACCGCCTTATGCGCCAAATAAGAGCATCCCTTACCATGACCATCACATGTGCAAGTGAAAGGCGGATCCTATTTGGCGGATAGGTCGCTGCGGAGCGACCTAGGACGTACCCTCCCCTCCTCCCTGATCGTTCGCACAGTGGGCTACATGATTTGAACTGGATTCTCTTTTGTTTCTTGTTTTTTGTTCCGGTTTTTATTTTCATTTTATTGTCTTTGTTTTTCTTTTGTTTTCTGCTTTCCCCCTATTTTCTATCTTTTCTTCTTTACTTTTCACCTTTTTGTGAATTTTCTTTTCAAATTCGTGAATTTTTTTTGTTCATCGAATTCAAACAATGTTCATTAATGCTATTTTTTCATCAAATTCAAAAAATGTTCATCGTATTCATTTTTTTAATTACATTTGAAAGATATCATCAAATTCTAAATTTGTTCACAGATTTCATAAATTGTTGATCAAATTCAAAATTTGTTCATCCAATTCAAAAAATGTTCATTGAATTCAAAATTTCTTCATCCTTTTTTAAATGTTCTTGATTATGAATTCTCTTCCTCAAGTTAAAAAAATGTTCATCGAATTCAAAATTTGATCATCAAATACAAAAAAAAGTTCATCATTATTCACAAATGCCCATGAAAAATTATTTATCAGAAATAAATTCATTGAAATTAAAATAATGTTCATTCTTTCAAATCGCGAACATCATTGGATTCAAGAATTATTTTTAAATTAGGTGAACAATATGTTTTGAATCCGTGAATGTTTTTTGGAAGTCTTAACTTTTTTCAAAATCTTGACGAAAACAGGGGCCACCTCGTCAGATTCCAATTATATTGTTGGGTCTGGCATGCCCAGTTGAGGGAAACCAATTTGAAATGGGCGCGGCGCAGCCTTCCGACTCGCTGAAGTCACGGGAGTGTATGGGCCGGCCTAGTGGGTGGGAGGCCACTGCCTCGATTTTTTTTAGAAAAGTTCTCATTTATTTGTTTTCATTTTTTACTTTCGTTTATACTAACAGATATTCTAAATAAATATATCACAAAAAACATTTTAAATTAAACTTTTAAAAGTATGTTAACCAAATATTTAAAAAATGTTAAATGTACTTAGAGATTATGTTTGTCATTTATATGTAAAATGTATACAAAATGTATATAATATGTGTGGAAAACTTAATTATGTATTTAGAAAATGTTAATACACGCATTTGAAAAAAAACATTATTTGAAAAATTGTCAATCAAGTATTTGAAAATTTTAAATCAAGAATTTAAAAGATGTCAAATGTGTATACAAACTGTTGACCATGTATTCAAAGAAAAATGTTGAGCTGTTTTTGGAAAAAATGTTCATCAAGCATTGGAAAGGATGCTAAATGCATGTACAAAAATGTTGACCATGTACTAAAACCATATTGATCTACTATTTGAATTTTTTTAATCAAGTACTGAAAAAATGTAAAATTTGTATAGATAAATTGTTAACATGTATTGAAAAAAATGTTAAACTTGTATTTCAAAAATGCAAATTAAGGAGTTGAATTGTTTTTGTAAAAAGTGTAGAGAAAAAGGTTTTACCATGTATTAAAACATGTTAATATGGTACCTAAAAATGTTAATTAAGCTTTTGAGCCCAAACATGTTGACCATGTATTAGAAAATATTAATATGATATTTGAAAAATGTTAATCAAGCTTTTGGAAAATGTTAAATGTGTATTGAAAAAATATTGACCATGTATTCAGTAAATGTTAATCTTGTACTTGAAAAATATTTAACGTGTATTATAAAAAATGTATTGTATATATACCAGAAATGTGTATAAAAACAATGAAAACCCGAGACAAAACAAAAGAAAACCAATGGAAAACGATAAGAAAACAAAAAAAAAACCCAAGGAAAAATGAAGAAAAGAAAAAGCTAGTGGAAAACGAAAAGAAACAAAGAAAATAGAAAACAGTAAAACGTAGAAAGGAACCAAAGAAAAACAGGCGAAAAACAAAAAAAAAAACCGAAAACCTGACTCGATTGCTTCAACAAGGTGCTGACCTACTTGTTAAACACAAATCGGAATGTTCCCAGTGGCTAGCATTGCAACGCTGCAGGCAGGATTGCAGATCGACTCCCGCATGACCCCTTTTTTCCTTTTTCTTTTTCTCCAGTATATTTTGCTTAGCGTGAATGGGCTGGGCCGCAACATATAAAAGCTGGCTGGCGCTTTGGGGCGCAAGTGCACCAGGGAAGGCGATCATTCATGTTTGGCGGTTGATCAGAAACGGCCTAGCGGTCGGCTCTGAGCTTCTCCGTAGGAAAATCAAACCGGGGGTATTTTGCCCGGCTTGCGGACGCGAAGAAACGCTGTATCACAGGTTCTGGAGTTGTTATCATTCCATGTGTTTCTGGAAGGAGTTGGGTTCGGTATTGGGTGCGAGGGTGGCGGCCCCACCTCGTTCGTCTTGCACCCAGAGCTCACTTGCATCCTGGATGCTTCAATGGATGGCGGATGCCTCAGAAGAAGACAAGTCCGCGACGATCCAGGTGAAGGAAAGATGCCCTAGAGGCAATAATAAAGTTATTATCTATTTCCTTATTTCATGATAAATGTTTATTATTCATGCTAGAATTGTATTAACCGGAAACTTGATACATGTGCGAATACATAGACAAAACAATGTGTCACTAGTATGCCTCTACTTGACTAGCTCGTTGAATCAAAGATGGTTAAGTTTCCTAGCCATAGACATGAGTTGTCATTTGATTAAACCGGATCACATCATTAGGAGAATGATGTGATTGACTTGACCCATTCCGTTAGCTTAGCACTTGATCGTTTAGTATTCTGCTATTGCTTTCTTCATGACTTATACATGTTCCTATGACTATGAGATTATGCAACTCCCGTTTACCGGAGGAACACTTTGTGCGCTACCAAACGTCACAACGTAACTGGGTGATTATAAAGGTGCTCTACAGGTGTCTCCAAAGGTACTTGTTGGGTTGGCGTATTTCGAGATTAGGATTTGTCACTCCGATTGTCGGAGAGGTATCTCTGGGCCCACTCGGTAATGCACATCACTATAAGCCTTGCAAGCATTGTAACTAATGAGTTAGTTGCGGGATGATGTATTACGTAACGAGTAAAGAGACTTGCCGGTAACGAGATTGAACTAGGTATTGAGATACCGACGATCGAATCTCGGGCAAGTAACATACCGATGACAAAGGGAACGACGTATGTTGTTATGCGGTTTGACCGATAAAGATCTTCGTAGAATATGTGGGAGCCAATATGAGCATCCAGGTTCCGCTATTGGTTATTGACCGGAGACGTGTCTCGGCCATGTCTACATAGTTCTCGAAACCGTAGGGTCCGCACGCTTAAAGTTCGATGACGGTTGTATTATGAGTTTATCTGTTTTGATGTACCGAAGGTAGTTCGGAGTCCCGGATGAGATCGGGGACATGACGAGGAGTCTCGAAATGGTCGAGATGTAAAGATCGATATATTGGACGACTATATTCGTACATCGGAAAGGTTCCTAGTGATTCGGGTATTTTTCGGAGTACCGGAGAGTTACGGGAATTCGCCGGGGAGTATATGGGCCTTATTGGGCTTTAGGGGAAAGAGAGAGGAGAGGCTGCGCGCCCCCCAAGGCCTAGTCCGAATTGGACTAGGGGGAGGGGCTATGCCCCCTCCTTCCTTCTGTTCTCTCTTCCCTTTCCTTGACTCCTACTCCTACTACTTGGAAGGGGGGAATCCTACTCCGGGTGGGAGTAGGACTCCTCCAGGGCACGCCATAGGGGCCGGCCCTCTCCCCCTCCTCCACTCCTTTATATACGAGGAGGGAGGCACCCCTTGGAGACACAACGATTGATCCCTTGGATCTCTTAGCCATGTGAGGTGCCCCCCTCCACCATAATCCACCTCGATAATATCGTAGCGGTGCTTAGGCGAAGCTCTGCGTTGGTAGAACATCATCATCATCACCACGCCGTCGTGCTGATGGAACTCTCCCTCAAAGCTCAGCTGGATCGGAGTTCGAGGGACATCATCGAGTTGAACGTGTGTTGAACTCGGAGGTGCCGTGCGTTCGGTACTTGATCGATCGGATCGTGAAGACGTATGACTACATCAACCGCGTTCTGCTAATGCTTCTGCTTTCGGTCCACGAGGGTACGTGGACACACTCTCCCCTCTCGTTGCTATGCATCACCATGATCTTGCATGTGCGTAGGAATTTTTTTGAAATTACTACGTTCCCCAGCAGTGGCATCCGATCCTGGTTTTATGCGTAGATGTTATATGCACGAGTAGAACACAAGTGAGTTGTGGGCGATACAAGTCATACTACTTACCAGCATGTCATACTTTGGTTCGGCGGTATTGTTGGATGAAGCGGCCCGGACCGACATTACGCGTACGCTTACGCGAGACTGGTTCTACCGACGTGCTTTGCACACAGGTGGCTGGCCGGTGTCAGTTTCTCCAACTTTAGTTGAACCGAGTGTGGCTACGCCCGGTCCTTGATAAGGTTAAAATAGCACCAACTTGACGAACTATCGTTGTGGTTTTGATGCGTAGGTAAGAACGGTTCTTGCTCAGCCCGTAGCAGCCACGTAAAACTTGCAACAACAAAGTAGAGGACGTCTAACTTGTTTTTGCAGGGCATGTTATGATGTGATATGGTCAAGACGTGATGAGATATAAGTTGTTGGATGAGATGATCATGTTTTGTTGAAGTTATCGGCAACTGGAAAAAACCTTATGGTTGTCTCTCTATTGCATAAGATGCAAGCGCCAATAATTGCTTTACTTTATCGCTATGCGATAGCAATAGTTGCAAGAGCAATAGTTGGCGAGACCATGACGACACATTGATAGATCAAGATGATGGAGATCATGGTGTCATGCCGGTGACGATGGAGATCATGACGATGCTTTGGAGATGGAGATCAAAGGCACAAGATGATGATGGCCATATCATGTCACATATTATGATTGCATGTGATGTTTATCTTTTATACATCTTATTTTGCTTAGTTCGGCGGTAGCTTTATAAGATGATCTCTCACTAAATTTCAAGGTATAAGTGTTCTCCCTGAGTATGCACCATTGCGAAAGTTCTTCGTGCTGAGACACCACGTGATAATCGGGTGTGATAGGCTCTACGTTCAAATATAACGGGTGCAAAACAGTTGCACACCCGGAATACTCAGGTTAAACTTGACGAGCCTAGCATATGCAGATATGGCCTCGGAACACTGAGACCGAAAGGTCGAGCGTGAATCATATAGTAGATATGATCAACATAGTGATGTTCACCATTGAACCTACTCCATCTCACATGATGATCGGACATGGTTTAGTTGATATGGATCACGTGATTACTTAGATGATTAGAGGGATGTCTATCTAAGTGGGAGTTCTTAAGTAATATGATTAATTGAACTTCAATTTATCATGAACTTAGTCCTGGTAGTATTAGCATATCTATGTTGTAGATCAATAGCTAGCTCCCCTGTTTTATTTTTGATATGTTCCTAGAGAAAACTAAGTTGAAAGATGTTAGTAGCAATGATGCGGATTGGATCCGTGATCTGAGGTTTATCCTCATTGCTGCACAGAAGAATTATGTCCTTAATGCACCGCTAGGTGACAGACCTATTGCAGGAGCAAATGCAGACGTTATGAACGTTTGGCTAGCTCAATATGATGACTACTTGATAGTTTAGTGCACCATGCTTAACTGCTTAGAATCGGGACTTCAAAGACGTTTTAAACATCATGGACCATATGAGATGTTCCAGGAGTTGAAGTTAATATTTCAAGCAAATACCCGAGTTGAGAGATATGAAGTCTCCAACAAGTTCTATAGCTAAAAGATGGAGGAGAATAGCTCAAGCAGTGGGCATGTGCTCAGATTGTCTGGGTACTACAATCGCTTGAATCAAGTGGGAGTTAATCTTCCAGATAAGATAGTGATTGACAGAATTCTCTAGTCACCATCACCAAGTTAGTAGAACTTCGTGATGAACTATAGTATGCAAGGGATGACGAAAATGATTCCCGAGCTTTTCATGATGATGAAATCGATGAAGGTAGAAGTCAAGAAAGAGCATCAAGTGTTGATGATTAACAAGACCACTAGTTTCAAGAAAAGGGCAAAGGGAAGAAGGGGAACTTCAAGAAGAACGGCAAGCAAGTTGCTGCTCAAGTGAAGAAGCCCAAGTCTGGACCTAAACCTGAGACTAAGTGCTTCTACTGCAAAGGGACTGGTCACAGGAAGCGGAACTGCCCCAAGTAGTTGGCGGATAAGAAGGATGGCAAAGTGAACAAGGGTATATTTGATATACAGGTTATTGATGTGTACCTTACTAGTGTTTATAGTAGCCACTGGGTATTTGATACTTGTTCGGTTGCTAAAAATTAGTAACTCGAAACAGGAGTTACAGAATAAACAAAGACTAGTTGAGGGTGAGGTGATGATGTGTGTTGGAAGTAGTTCCAAGATTGATATGATCATCATCGCACACTCCCTATACTTTCGGGATTAGTGTTAAACCTAAATAAGTGTTATTTGGTGTTTGCATTCAGCATGAATATGATTTGATCATGTTTATTGCAATACGGTTATTCATTTAAGTTAGAGAATAATTGTTGTTATGTTTACATGAATAAAACCTTCTATAGTCATACACCCAATGAAAATGGTTTGTTGGATATCGATCGTAATGATACACATATTCATAATATTGAAGCCAAAAGATGCAAAGTTAATAATGATAGTGCAACTTATTTGTGGCACTGCCGTTTAGGTCATATTGATGTAAAGCGCATGAAAAAACTCCATGCTGATGGGATTTTGGAATCACTTGATTATGAATCACTTGATGCTTGCGAACCATGCCTGATGGGCAAGATGACTAAGACTCCGTTCTCCAAAACAATGGAGCGAGCAACTGACTTATTGGAAATAATACATATTGATGTATGCAATCCGATGAGTGTTGAGGCTCGCGGCGGGTATCGTTATTTTCTCACTTTCACAGATGATTTGAGCAGATATGGGTATATCTACTTAATGAAACATAAGTCTGAAACATTTGAAAAGTTCAAAGAATTTCAGAGTGAAGTGGAAAATCATCGTAACAAGAAAATAAAGTTTCTACGATCTGATCGTGGAGGAGAATATTTGAGTTACGAGTTTGGTCTTCATTTGAAACAATGCGGAATAGGTTCGCAACTCACGCCACCTGGAACACCACTGCGTAATGGTGTGTCCGAACATCGTAATCGTACTTTATTAGATATGGTGCGATCTATGATGTCTCTTACCGATCTACCACTATCGTTTTGGGGTTATGCATTAGAGACAGCTGCATTCACGTTAAATAGGGCACCATCTAAATCCGTGGAGATGACACCGTATGAACTGTGGTTTGGCGAGAAACCTAAGCTGTCGTTTCTTAAAGTTTGGGACTGCGATGCTTATGTGAAAAAGTTTCAACATGATAAGCTTGAACCCAAATCGGAGAAGTAAATCTGCATAGGATACCCAAAGGAAACTGTTGGGTACACCTTTTATCACAGATCCGAAGGCAAGATATTCATTGCTGAGAATGGATCCTTTCTAGAGAAGGAGTTTCTCTCGAAAGAAGTGAGTGGGAGGAAAGTAGAACTTGATGAGGTAACTGTACCTGCTCCCTTATTAGAAAATAGTTCATTACAGAAACCGGTTCCTGTGACACCTACACTAATTAGTGAGGAAGTTAATGATGATGATCATGAAACTTCAGATCAAGTTACTACCGAACCTCGTAGGTCAACCAGAGTAAGATCCACACTAGAGTGGTACGGTAATCCTGTTCTAGAGGTCATGTTACTTGATCATGACGAACCTACGAACTATGAGGAAGCGATGATGAGCCCAGATTCCGCGAAATGGCCTGAGGCTATTAAATCTGAGATGGGGTCCATGTATGAGAACAAAGTATGGACTTTGGTTGACTTGCCCGATGATCGGAAAGCCATAGAAAATAAATGGATCTTCAAGAGGAAGACAGACGCTGATAGTAGTGTTACTATCTACAAAGCTAGACTTGTCAAAAAGGGTTTTGACAAAGTTCAAGGGGTTGACTACGATGAGACCTTCTCACTCGTAGCGATGCCTAAGTCTGTCCGAATCATGTTAGCAAATTGCCACATTTTATGAAATCTGGCAAATGGATGTTAAGACTGCATTCCTGAATGGATTTCTGGAAGAAGAGTTGTATATGATGCAACCTGAAGGTTTTATCGATCCAAAGGATGCTAACAAAGTGTGCAAGCTCTAGCGATCCATCTATGGACTGGTGCAAGCATCTCGGAGTTGGAATATACGCTTTGATGAAGTGATCAAAGCATATAGTTTTATACAGACTTGCAGTGAAGCCTGTATTTACAAGAAGGTGAGTGGGAGCACTACAACATTTCTGATAAATATATGTGAATGACATATTGTTGATCAGAAATAATGTAGAATTTTATGGAAAGCATAAAAGGAGTATTTGAAAGAAGTTTTACAAATAAAGACCTCGGTGAAGCTACTTACATATTGAGCATCAAGATTTATAGAGATAGATCAAGACGCTTGATAAGTTTTTTCAATGAGTACATACCTTGACAAGATTTTGAAGTAGTTCAAAATGGAACAGTCAAAGAAAGGAGTTCTTGCCTGTGTTACAAGGAATGAAATTGAGCAAGACTCAAAACCCGACCACGGCAGAAGATAGAAAGAGAATGAAAGTCATTCCCTATGCCTCAGCCATAGGTTCTATAAAGTATGCTATGCTATGTACCCGATCTATTGTATACCCTGCCCTGAGTTTGGCAAGGGAGTGCAATAGTGATCTAGGAGTAGATCACTGGACAACGGTCAAAATTATCCTTAGTGGAATAAGGATATGTTTCTCGATTATGGAGGTGACAAAAGGTTCGTCGTAAAGAGTTACATCGATGCAAGCTTTGACACCGATCTGGATAACTCAAAGTCTTGATCTAGATACATAATGAAAGTGGGAGCAATTAGCCAGAGTAGCTCCGTGCAGAGCATTGTTGACATAGATATTTGCAAAATACATACGGATCTGAATGTGGCAGACCCGTTGACTAAACTTCTCTCACAAGAAAAACATGATCACACCTTAGTGCTCTTTGGGTGTTAATCACATAGCGATGTGAACTAGATTACTGACTCTAGTAAACCCTTTGGGTGTTGGTCACATATCGATGTGAACTATGGGTGTTAACCACATAAAGATGTGAACTATTGATGTTAAATCACATGGCGATGTGAACTAGATTATTGACTCTAGTGCAAGTGGGAGACTGAAGGAAATATGCCCTAGAGGCAATAATAAAGTTATTATCTATTTCCTTATTTCATGATAAATGTTTATTATTCATGCTAGAATTGTATTAACCGGAAACTTGATACATGTGTGAATACATAGACAAAATAATGTGTCACTAGTATGCCTCTACTTGACTAGCTCGTTGAATCAAAGATGGTTAAGTTTCCTAGCCATAGACATGAGTTGTCATTTGATTAAACGGGATCACATCATTAGGAGAATGATGTGATTGACTTGACCCATTCCGTTAGCTTAGCACTTGATCGTTTATTATTCTGCTATTGCTTTCTTCATGACTTATACATGTTCCTATGACTATGAGATTATGCAACTCCCGTTTACCGGAGGAACACTTTGTGTGCTACCAAACGTCACAACGTAACTGGGTGATTATAAAGGTGCTCTACAAGTGTCTCCAAAGGTACTTGTTGGGTTGGCGTATTTCGAGATTAGGATTTGTCACTCCGATTGTCGGAGAGGTATCTCTGGGCCCACTCGATAATGCACATCACTATAAGCCTTGCAAGCATTGTAACTAATGAGTTAGTTGCGGGATGATGTATTACGTAACGAGTAAAGAGACTTCCGGTAACGAGATTGAACTAGGTATTGAGATTCCGACGATCGAATCTCGGGCAAGTAACATACCGATGACAAAGGGAACAACGTATGTTGTTATGCGGTTTGACCGATAAAGATCTTCGTAGAATATGTGGGAGCCAATATGAGCATCTAGGTTCCGCTATTGGTTATTGACCGGAGACGTGTCTCGGTCATGTCTACATGTTGGAAATATGCCCTAGAGGCAATAATAAAATGGTTATTATTGTATTTCCTTGTTCATGATAATTGTCTATTGTTCATGCTATAATTGTATTAACTGGAAACCGTAATACATGTGTGAATACATAGACCACAACATGTCCCTAGTAAGCCTCTAGTTGACTAGCTCGTTGATCAATAGATGGTTATGGTTTCCTGACCATGGACATTGGATGTCATTGATAACGGGATCACATCATTAGGAGAATGATGTGATGGACAAGACCCAATCCTAAGCATAGCACAAGATCGTGTAGTTCGTTTGCTAAGAGCTTTTCTAATGTCAAGTATCATTTCCTTAGACCATGAGATTGTGCAACTCCCGGATACCGTAGAAATGCTTTGGGTGTACCAAACGTCACAACGTAACTGGGTGGCTATAAAGGTGCACTACAGGTATCTCCAAAAGTGTCTGTTGGGTTGGCACGAATCGAGACTGGGAGTTGTCACTCCGTATGACGTAGAGGTATCTCTGGGCCCACTTGGTAATGCATCATCATAATGAGCTCAACGTGACTAAGGAGTTAGCCACGGGATCATGCGTTACAGAACGAGTAAAGTGACTTGCCGGTAACGAGATTGAACGAGGTATTAGGATACCGACGATCGAATCTCGGGCAAGTAACATACCGATTGACAAAGGGAATTGTATACAGGATTGATTGAATCACCGACATCGTGGTTCATCCGATGAGATCATCGTGGAACATGTGGGAGCCAATATGGGTATCCAGATCCCGCTATTGGTTATTGGCCGGAGAGGTGTCTCGGTCATGTCTGCATGGTTCCCGAACCCGTAGGGTCTACACACTTAAGGTTCGGTGACGCTAGAGTTGTTATGGGAAATAGTATGTGGTTACCTAAGGTTGTTCGGAGTCTCGGATGAGATCCCGAACATCACGAGGAGTTCCGGAATGGTCCGGCGGTGAAGATCGATATATTGGACGAAGGGTATTGGAGTCCGGAAGTGTCCCGGGGGTACCAGGCTGTGGCCAGCATGACCGAAAGGTGTTTCAGGAGCCCCGACAAGCGTTGGAGGGCCTCATGGGCCAAAGGGGAAGGGGCAAACCAGCTCACTAAGGGGTGGTGCGCCCCCCACACCCTTTCCCACGTTACTTGGTGAGGTGGGGCGCCTCCACCTGGCTTGGGAGGCAAGCCTCCACCTGCTTGGCTTGGGGGGCAAGTCTCCCTAGGATTTTCCCTAGGGAGATCCAATCTGCTTGGCCGCCGCCCCCTAGGGGAAACCCTAGGGCGCCTCCCCCTCTCCCCTTGCCCCTATATATAGTGGAGGGGTGGGAGGGCAGCCGCACCTCTTCCCTGGTGCAGCCCTCCCTCCTCATACACCTCCTCCTCCTCCTCCGTAGTGCTTAGCGAAGCTCTGCCGGAGAACCATGAGCTCCATTGCCACCACGCCGTCGTGCTGCTGGAGTTCTCCCTCAACTTATCCTCTGACCTTGCTGGATCAAGAAGGAGGAGACGTCCCCGGGCTGTACGTGTGCTGAACGCGGAGGCGCCGTCCGTTCGGCGCTAGATCGGATCTTCCGCGATTTGAATCGTCGCGAGTACGACTCCATCAACCGCGTTCTTGCAACGCTTCCGCTTAGCGATCTTCAAGGGTATGAAGATGCACTCCCTCTCTCTCGTTGCTAGCATCTCCTAGATTGATCTTGGTGACACGTAGGAAAATTTTGAATTGTTGCTACGTTCACCAACAGTGGCATCATGAGCTAGGTCTATGCGTAGATTCTATGCACGAGTAGAATATAAAGTAGTTGTGGGCGATGATTTGTTCAATTTGCTTGCCGTTACTAGTCTTATCTTGATTCGGCGGCATTGTGGGATGAAGCGGCCCGGACCGACCTTACACGTACTCTTACGTGAGACAGGTTCCACCGACTGACATGCACTTGATGCATAAGGTGGCTAGCGGGTGTCTGTCTCTCCCACTTTAGTTGAATCCGGATTCGATGAAAAGGGTCCTTATGAAGGGTAAATAGCAATTGGCATATCACCGTTGTGGCTTTTGCGTAGGTAAGAAACGTTCTTGCTAGAAACCCATAGCAGCCACGTAAAACATGCAACAACAATTAGAGGACGTCTAACTTGTTTTTGCAGGGTATGCTATGTGATGTGATATGGCCAAAAGGATGTGATGAATTATATATATGTGATGTATGAGATTGATCATGTTCTTGTAATAGGAATCACGACTTGCATGTCAATGAGTATGACAACCGGTAGGAGCCATAGGAGTTGTCTTAATTTATTGTATGACCTGCGTGTCAATGAAAAACGCCATGTAATTACTTTACTTTATTGCTAACCGTTAGCCATAGTAGTAGAAGTAATAGTTGGCGAGACAACTTCATGAAGACACGATGATGGAGATCATGGTGTCATGCCGGTGACGAAGGTGATCATGCCGCGCCTCGAAGATGGAGATCAAAAGGCGCAAGATGATATTGGCCATATCATGTCACTTTATGATTTGCATGTGATGTTTGTCATGTTTACATCTTATTTGCTTAGAACGACGGTAGCATAAATAAGATGATCCCTCACTAAAATTTCAAGAGATGTGTTCCCCCTAACTGTGCACCGTTGCGAAGGTTCGTTGTTTCGAAGCACCACGTGATGATCGGGTGTGATAGATTCTAACGTTCGCATACAACGGGTGTAAGCCAGATTTACACATGCGAAACACTTAGGTTGACTTGACGAGCCTAGCATGTACAGACATGGCCTCGGAACACAAGAGACCGAAAGGTCGAACATGAGTCGTATAGTAGATACGATCAACATGGAGATGTTCACCGATGATGACTAGTCCGTCTCACGTGATGATCGGACACGGCCTAGTTGACTCGGATCATGTATCACTTAGATGACTAGAGGGATGTCTATCTGAGTGGGAGTTCATTAAATAATTTGATTAGATGAACTTAATTATCATGAACATAGTCAAAAGGTCTTTGCAAATTATGTCGTAGCTTACGCTTTAGTTCTACTAAGATATGTTCCTAGAGAAAATTTAGTTGAAAGTTGATAGTAGCAATTATGCGGACTGGGTCCGTAAACTGAGGATTGTCCTCATTGCTGCACAGAAGGCTTATGTCCTTAATGCACCGCTCGGTGTGCTGAACCTCGAGCGTCGTTTGTGGATGTTGCGAACATCTGACATACACGTTTTGATGACTACGTGATAGTTCAGTGTGTGATGCTAACGGTTTAAAATTGTGGCACCAAAGACGGTTTTGAAACGTCGCAGAACATATGAGATGTTCCAAAGACTGAAATTGGGATTTCAGACTAGTGCCCACGTCAAGAGGTATGAGACCTCTGACAAGTTTCTTAAGCCTGCAAACTAAGGGAGAAAAGCTCAATCGTTGAGCATGTGCTCAGATTGTCTGAGTACTACAATCGCTTGAATCGAGTGGGAGTTAATCTTCCAGATGAGATAGTGATGGTTCTCCATAGTCACTGACACCAACCTATTAGAGCTTCGTGATGAACTATAACATATCAGGGATAGACATGATGATCCTTGAGCAACTCGCGATGTTTGACACCGCGAAAGTAGAAATCAAGTAGGAGCATCAATTGTTGATGGTTACTAAAACCACTAGTTTCAAGAAGGGCAAGGGCAAGAAGGGATACTTCATGAAACGGCAAATCAGTTGCTGCTCCAGCGAAGAAACCCAAGGTTGAACCCAAACCCGAGACTAAGTGCTTCTGTAATGAGGGGAACGGTCACTGAAGCAGAACTACCCTAGATACTTGGTAGATGAGAAGGCTGGTAAGGTCGACAGAAGTATATTGGATATACATTATATTAATGTGTACTTTACTAGTACTCCTAGTAGCACCAGGGTATTAGATACCAGTTCGGTTGCTAAGTATTGGTAACTCGAAATAAAAAGCTACGGAATAAACGGAGACTAGCTAAAGGTGAGATGATGATATGTGTTGGAAGTGTTTCCAAGGTTGATGTGATCAAGCATCGCATGCTCCCTCTACCATCGAGATTGGTGTTAAACCTAAATAATTGTTATTTGGTGTTTGCGTTAAGCATAGACATGATTGGATTATGTTTATCGCAATACGGTTATTCATTTAAGGAGAATAATGGTTACTCTGTCTATTTGAATAATACCTTCAATGGTCTTGCACCTAAAATGAATGGTTTATTGAATCTCGATCGTAGTGATACACATGTTCATGCCAAAAGATATAAGATAGTAATGATAGTACCACATACTTGTGGCACTGCCACTTGAGTCATATTGGTATAAAACGCATGAAGAAGCCCCATGTTGATGGATCTTTGGACTCACTCGTTTTTGAAAATATTGAGACATGCGAACCATGTCTATTAGTATATATGCATGAAGAAAGTCCATACAGATGGATCGTTTGGACTCACTTGATTTTGAATCACTTGAGACATGCAAATCATACCACATGGGCAAGATGACTGAAAGGCCTCGTTTTCAGTAAGATGGAACAAGAAAGCAACTTGTTGGAAGTAATACATTTTGATGTGTGCAGTCCAATGAGTGCTGAGGCATGCAGTGGATATCGTTATGTTCTTGCTTCACAGATGATTTGAGTAGATGCTGAGTATATTTACTTGATGAAACACAAGTCTGAATTATTGAAAGGTTCAAGTAATTTCAGAGTGAAGTTGAAGATCGTCGTGACAAGAGGATAAAATGTCTGTGATATGATCATAGAGATGAATATCTGAGTTACGAGTTTGGCACACAATTAAGAAATTGTTTCACGACTAATACCGCCTGGAACACCATAGTGTGATGGTGTGTCCGAACATCATAACTGCACCCTATTGGATATGGTGCATACCATGATGTCTCTTATCGAATTACACTATCGTTTATGGGTTAGGCATTAGAGACAACCGCATTCACTTTAAATAGGGCACCACGCAATTCCGTTGAGACGACACTGTATGAGCTATGGTTTAGAGAAACCTGAGTTGTCATTTCTTAAAAGTTTGGGGCTGCGACGCTTATGTGGAAAAGTTTCAGGCTGATAAGCTCGAACCCAAAGCGGATAAATGCATCTTCATAGAATACCCAAAACAGTTGGGTATACCTCCTATTTCAGATCCGGAAGCAAAGTGATTGTTTCTAGAAACAGGTCCTTTCTCGAGGAAAAGTTTCTCTCGAAAGAATTGAGTGGGAGGATGGTGGAGACTTGATGAGGTTATTGAACCATGACTTCAACTAGTGTGTAGCAGGGCACAGGAAGTTGTTCCTGTGGCACCTACACCAATTGAAGTGGAAGCTTATGATAGTGATCATGAAACTTCGGATCAAGTCACTACCAAACCTCGTAGGACGACAAGGATGCATGCTACTTCAGAGTGGTACGTAATCCTGTCTTGGAAGTCATGTTGCTAGACAACAATGAACCTACGAGCTATGGAGAAACGATGGTGGGCCCAGATTCCGACGAATGGCTCGAGGCCATAAAATCCGAGAGAGGATCCATGTATAAAAACAAAGTATAGACTTTGGAAGAACTACTTGATGGTCGTAAGGCTGTTGGGTGCAGATGGATTTTAAAAGGAAGACGGACAATGATGGTAAGTGTCACCATTAAGAAAGCTCGACTTGTCGTTAAGATGTTTTCCGGCAAGTTCAAGGAGTTGACTGCGATGAGACTTTCTCACTCGTAGCGATGCTAAGAGTCTGTTGGAATTATATTAGCAGTTACTGCATTATTTATGAAATCTTGCAGATAGGATGTCAAAACATTGTTTCCTCGACGATTTTCTTGAGGAAAGGTTGTATGTGATACAACCAGAAGGTTTTGTCAATCCTGAAAGATGCTAACAAGTATGCAAAGCTCCAGCAATCCTTCTAAGGATTGGAGTAAGCATCTCGGAGTTGGAATGTACGATTTGATGAGATGATCAAAGATTTTGGGTTTTACAAAGTTTATGAGAAACTTGTATTTCCAAAGAAGTGAGTGGGAGCACTATAGAATTTTTGATGAGTATATGTTGTTAACATATTGTTGATCAGAAATGATGTAGAATTTCTAGAAAGCATACAGGGTTATTTGAAAAGTGTTTTTCAATGGAAAACCTGGATTAAGCTACTTGAACATTGAGCATCAAGATCTATAAGGATAGATAAAAAACGCTTAATAGTACTTTCAAAATGAATACATACCGTGACAAGATTTTGAAGGGGTTCAAAATAGATCAACAAAGGAGTTCTTTGCTGTGTTACAAGGTGTGAGTATTTAGTAAGACTCAAGATCTGACCACGGCAGAAGAGAGAGAAAGGACGAAGGTCGTCCCCAATGCTTTAGACGTAGGCTCTACAGTATGCTATGTTGTGTACCGCACCTGAAGTGTGCCTTGCCATGAGTTAGTCAAGGGGTACAATAGTGATCCATGAATGGATCACATGACAGTGGTCGAACTTATCCTTAGTAACTAGTGGACTAAGGAATTTTCTCGATTATGGAGGTGGTAAAAGAGTTCGTCGTAAAGGGTTACGTCGATACAAACTTTGACACTAATCCGGATGACTCTGAGTAGTAAACCGGATTCGTATAGTAGAGCAGTTATTTGGAATAGCTCCAAGTAGCGCATGGTAGCTGCATCTACAAGATGACATAGAGATTTGTAAAGCACACACGGATCTGAAAGGTTCAGACCCGTTGACTAATAACCTCTCTCACAAGCAAGATATGAACAAACCCCATGGGTGTTGGATTCATTACAATCACATAGTGATGAGAACTAGATTATTGACTCTAGTGCAAGTGGGAGACTGTTGGAAATATGCCCTAGAGGCAATAATAAAATGGTTATTATTGTATTTCCTTGTTCATGATAATTGTCTATTGTTCATGCTATAATTGTATTAACTGGAAACCGTAATACATGTGTGAATACATAGACCACAACATGTCCCTAGTAAGCCTCTAGTTGACTAGCTCGTTGATCAATAGATGGTTATGGTTTCCTGACCATGGACATTGGATGTCATTGATAACGGGATCACATCATTAGGAGAATGATGTGATGGACAAGACCCAATCCTAAGCATAGCACAAGATCGTGTAGTTCGTTTGCTAAGAGCTTTTCTAATGTCAAGTATCATTTCCTTAGACCATGAGATTGTGCAACTCCCGGATACCATAGGAATGCTTTGGGTGTACCAAACGTCACAACGTAACTGGGTGGCTATAAAGGTGCACTACAGGTATCTCCGAAAGTGTCTGTTGGGTTGGCACGAATCGAGACTGGGATTTGTCACTCCGTATGACGGAGAGGTATCTCTAGGCCCACTCGGTAATGCATCATCATAATGAGCTCAATGTGACTAAGGAGTTAGCCATGGGATCATGCGTTACAGAACGAGTAAAGTGGCTTGCCGGTAACGAGATTGAACGAGGTATTGGGATACCGACGATCGAATCTCGGGCAAGTAACATACCGATTGACAAAGGGAATTGTATACGGGATTGATTGAATCCCCGACATCGTGGTTCATCCGATGAGATCATCGTGGAACATGTGGGAGCCAATATGGGTATCCAGATCCCGCTATTGGTTATTGGCCGGAGAGGTGTCTCGGTCATGTCTGCATGGTTCCCGAACCCGTAGGGTCTACACACTTAAGGTTCGGTGACGCTAGAGTTGTTATGGGAAATAGTATATGGTTACCGAAGGTTGTTCGGAGTCCCGGATGAGATCCTGGACATCACGAGGAGTTCCGGAATGGTCCGGCGGTGAAGATCGATATATTGGACGAAGGGTATTGGAGTCCGGAAGTGTTCCAGGGGTACCAGGCAATGGCCAGCATGACCGAAAGGTGTTTCGGGAGCCCCGGCAAGTGTTGGAGGGCCTCATGGGCCAAAGGGGAAGGGGCAAACCAGCCCAATAAGGGGTGGTGCGCCCCCACACCCTTTCCCACGTTACTTGGGGAGGTGGGGCGCCTCCACCTGGCTTGGGAGGCAAGCCTCCACCTGCTTGGCTTGGGGGGCAAGTCTCCCTAGGATTTTCCCTAGGGAGATCCAATCTGCTTGGCCGCCGCCCCCTAGGGGAAACCCTAGGGTGCCTCCCCCTCTCCCCTTGCCCCTATATATAGTGGAGGGGTGGGAGGGCAGCCGCACCTCTTCCCTGGCGCAGCCCTCCCTCCTCATACACCTCCTCCTCCTCCTCCGTAGTGCTTAGCGAAGCTCTGCCGGAGAACCACGAGCTCCATTGCCACCACGCCGTCGTGCTGCTGGAGTTCTCCCTCAACTTCTCCTCTCCCCTTGCTGGATCAAGAAGTAGGAGACGTCCCTGGGCTGTACGTGTGTTGAACGCGGAGGCGCCGTCCGTTCGGCGCTAGATCGGATCTTCCGCGATTTGAATCGCTGCGAGTACGACTCCATCAACCGCGTTCTTGCAACGCTTCCGCTTAGCGATCTTCAAGGGTATGAAGATGCACTCCCTCTCTCTCGTTGCTAGCATCTCCTAGATTGATCTTGGTGACACGTAGGAATATTTTGAATTGTTGCTACGTTCCCCAACACTACATAGTTCTTGAACCCGTAGGGTCCACACGCTTAAAGTTCGATGACGGTTGTATTATGAGTTTATGTGTTTTGATGTACCGAAGGTAGTTCAGAGTCCCGGATGAGATCGGGGACATGACGAGGAGTCTCGAAATGGTCGAGATGTAAAGATCGATATATTGGACGACTATATTCGGACATCGGAAAGGTTCCGAGTGATTCGGGTATTTTTCGAAGTACCGGAGAGTTACGGGAATTCGCCGGGGAGTATATGGGCCCTATTGGGCTTTAGGGGAAAGAGAGAGGAGAGGCTGCGCCCCCCCCCAAGGCCTACTCCGAATTGGACTAGGGGGAGGGGTTGCGCCCCCTCCTTCCTTCTCTTCTCTCTTCCCTTTCATTGACTCCTACTCCTACTACTTGGAAGGGGGGATCCTACTCCCGATGGGAGTAGGACTCCTCCAGGGCGCGCCATAGGGGCCGGCCCTCTCCCCCCTCCTCCACTCCTTTATATACGGGGAGGGAGGCACTCCTTGGAGACACAACGATTGATCCCTTGGATCTCTTAGCCGTGTGCGGTGCCCCCCTCCATCATAATCCATCTCGATAATATCGTAGCGGTGCTTAGGCGAAGCCCTGTGTGACACCCAAAATTTTTATTTGGCTTTTCCAAACTCTTATTTGATTTGAGGGATGTTATTTAAAATTTTCTTCTAAAGAACTCTCCCTCTAAAAAAATTTCTTTTATGACAAATGTTTTGTTTGGATTCACCCAAGACTTGATTTTTGGTCTTGGAGGTTTTTCCATTTTATTTGGACTCAAAACCAAATGCTTTTCATTTGGGAAATTTCTTTTGAAAAATCTTTTAAATGGCCCTATGGCATTTGGAGTGATCTTTTCCCCTTTCAAAAAAT
This sequence comes from Triticum aestivum, assembly GCF_018294505.1. Classification (NCBI taxonomy): domain Eukaryota; kingdom Viridiplantae; phylum Streptophyta; class Magnoliopsida; order Poales; family Poaceae; genus Triticum; species Triticum aestivum. The sequence goes on along the minus strand of NC_057802.1, from coordinate 181,410,172 downwards.
CCCTCTTGCCATGACCCAAGTGGAAATCCCCTCCCAAAAGCCTTTCCCCATCTTTGTGTCATGATATACTTCAAATCCAACAGTTTGAACCTCCCCATAAATTTTCTTCCATTTAATTCTTATCAAAAATAATTTCTGCCCTCTACTTTGGCTCTTGGAGATTTACAAAGGAGCTACCCTTTCTACTTTGAGTTTTGCCTCCAAACCAATTTCCGTAGCTAGTCCTTAGAGCCCTCAACCAAGATCCATGAAGATCCGCTGGTCTCCAGTTCAAATATTTCAAATTGTACTTGCTGCAAGTTTGGACCATGTTTGCCAAATTTGATGAAATTCAATTGTTTTCTCCTCCTAAAAATCTGAGAAAATTCAGGCAGCCTCTGGATGCATTGAGAGGTCACCTCACCAAGTCCCAGCTCTAGAAAAAAAATTCTTCATGCCAAATCATTTCGTCGAACACCTGCAGAGTACTGTCACTGTCAAGTTCAGATATTCAGAGTTACAGTTTCAGTAACCACTGTCGTTTTCTTCAGAGCTCGTTCTCGATCTCGCCAGTACCACGGTGGCGCCTTGCTCCCTGTTACCTTCTTCTTATCCCTGCGCCGCACGATCGCCTGGAGGCTTGCGGGCATCGGCGACGAGCAGGAGGAGGTGCGCCACCCCGTGAGCGACGGCAGCGGCGGCTTTGCGGCTGCCAGAGAGAGGCGCAGCATGGACAGCGCCGTCCAGCGCCGCCCAAGCCACCAGAGGCCACCGCGTGGCCCTCCACTCACCCGTGCACGCTGCGGTCCTTCGTCGTGAACTGCTAGGCGCGGAGCGCGCTCTCTGCCGCCGCCGTGCCCGTACGACCGCCCCGTCGAGGATCGGCGCATTACGCCACGCCTGACCGAAGTTTAGCGGGGGAACGGCACCAGTGATCCTCCTTGATGGTGCCTAGCCGCCTAAACCCCCTGCCCAACCTCTGCCTCGCCGTAATCGCTCGCCGGAGCTATCCCGTTCACGGCCACCCCCTCCGATCGCCTATAAAAGGAGGCCCCGAGCTCGAACTCGAACCCACACCACCTCTGCACTCCACCAATACCACGCCAAGCCACTGGAAGAGCCCCGAGGGAGCCTTCTTCCCCAACTCCGGCCGCCTCGACCCGCCACGGGATCCAGCGCGATTCACTCCCGTGCGTGCACCTCTACCTCTCAGCTCTTGCCAGTAGCTTCCTAGTGCATCCACTCTTCTGACCCACGCTTCAATTTGGAGTTTGCAGCGCCCACCGGAGTACTCCACCATCGCCCGAACCACCGTCCGCCGGAGAAAGTGTCGCCGTCGACGTGGTGCTCTCCGACGTCCAAGTCCACCACCCACCGACGCGGAAGAACACCCTGAACCTCTTGGTACCCTCCGATCTCTCTGCCTCGCCGTGGTTCAACGCCGGTGGCCACCGCAGCCTTCGGGCGCCGGCGAGCTCCTTTGGAGTTTTTAAACCTGACGGGTGGGACCCCCCCGTCAGCCTCACTTCTTTTCCCCCCTCGAACCGTTTTCTGATGACGCCTTCGGGCAAATGCGCTTTCCTTTTGGGCTGGCGCATTTCTTTCCGAACCGTTTTCTGGTTTTTCAGACAAGTCCCTGGTTCTTTTCTGTTTCATCACAGATCAGTCCCTGGACTAAAACCCTTATAACTTTTTAATAAAAGATGATTTTTGATTGATTCTTTTTCTGTCAGGCTTATAATTTTGTCTAGTTTTTTATAGTATTTATTTGGAAAAAATTTGGAACAATTTTTGTGCACGCGACGATTTTCACGTTAGTGCGGTTTCGTATACCGTAGGTTCCGGAGGAGGTGACGGAGCCGCGAACTTCGCCGAGCTAGACTCCGACTTCTCCGAACCAGGCAAGCATGTTTGAACCTTTGATATGATAGGTGTTTTGCATGTTTGCTTGAATGGTTTGTGCATGGCATATGAGCATCGGTGAGTATTTACGTTGCATGCAAGGCAACTATCCGTGTGTTCCGAAGTTACTGTGATCTCTGATGAGAGATGGCCTAGTCATGTGGTGACATGAAAGGCAGTAGGGTGGTATTGTTGTAGCATGCCAGCCTTACATCATCCGATAAACTCCGACGTTAACGTGGACTGAGTCACGTTATCGTTCTTCCCTTTTCGTGCTGCCACATGTCTTCTGCAAAGAATACGGTTTAGTAAGTTGTTAACCTCTTTCCGTGTACACACCAAATGGAGGGGCCAGGATGAGGGTTCGATGGCCCTGGATTAAAGCCAGTCATCCGGTCAGGGGGCATGGGTGTTTCCGGTTGGGACCGAGAGGGGGGCACCCCTTAGAGCGCGCGTATATAAATTTGATCCCATGCTACGCGAGGTTGTAGCCTCCCCGTCTCGAAGTTTTTCTTGAACGTTGCCGAGGGTGATTCCTGGCATCGGAATGTTGAATGGGTGTGTACTGGTTAGATGTGTTTCTCCTAAAACACCGTAAACGGAACTAGTCCCTTGTGACTACTGCAATCCGTTGGCTGTGGTTAAGAGTATAAACTCTGCAGAGTCAAATCCTTCCGAGTCATCGTGCCCATGGTCAAGGACCATAGCCAGTCAATCCATATCTATGTCAGTCCTCATGGTAAAATCCCCGGTGAACAAGCTTGAGTGGTATACCCGTTTGAATTGTTATTCCTGTGGACGGACTAACCTTTTATTTATCTCGTACCTGAATATTCCCTTGCAATGATTTAAATTCGTGAGCTACTGTGATATTAAGTTTTGAAATATAAGCCCTTTATGTGATGTCGCTCAGACGTCCGACTGTGGCATTCTTGTCATCTACTTTCAATATAAGCCCTTTATGTGATGTCGCTCAGACGTCCGATTGTGGCACGCTCGTTATTTACTTTTGATATAAGCCCTTTATGTGATGTCGCTCAGACGTCCGACTGTGGCACTCTTGTCATTTACTTTCAATATAGCCCTTTATGTGATGTCGCTTTAGACGTCCGACTGTGGCACGCACTGTCTTTTATTTTCCATTATAAGCCCTTTATGTGATGTCGCTTCAGACGTCCGACTGTTGCACGCACTGTCTGTTATTTTCCATTATAAGCCCTTTATGTGGTGTCGCCTTGACGCCCGACTGCGGCATTGTATTTTCTTTTGTATCCTTTCGAGGAGTCATTCAGACACTCGATTGGCCTTCAGTATTACTTTGGGATTTCGGGAGGACTACCGCCCGACTTCCCTTTTATTTCCCATGCACTGCCATCTCGTTGTTTGAGTGCGCTCTATTAATCTGTTCATATGCATCATGTCTACATTTGTTATATCTCATGTCCGAACTGTCTTGCGAGTACTTTCATAGTACTCACCTGGCTTGTTGATTTGGCCAGATGTTGACGAAGGCGATCTCATGGATGAAGAGTTTGATAGTGAGTCCGACGCCTAGAGGAATCCCAGTCAGTCCCGTGCGATCCTGGATATTGGTCACTTGTATTATATACGCTTCCGCCACCCACAATAAGTATCCTCGAGCCTCACTCCCACGCTCGAAGAGCTGTTAGTTTCAGGAGTCATGTCACCCACTTCACTGTGATATATCCACCTCCGCTTTTATCGTGAGTTAGTAGTTATGCCACCCTATCCGCCTTTATGTATTATCGGCGCGTTTGTAATAAATTGTTGAGCAGTCTCCGCTCAACCTTGTAATATGTCTAGTACTCCTGGTTTTTCTTCTGTGATCAAGATATGTCTACCAGTGAGAAGGAATTCTTCCTTACTGGTCCGTAAAAGGGATCGGTCTCTCAATAAATATTTTTATTGGAAAACCGGTCGTGACACCCTGCGTCGGTAGAACAGCATCATCGTCACCACGCCGTCGTGCTGACGGAACTCTCCCTCAAAGCTCGGCTGGATCGGAGTTCGAGGGACATCATCGAGTTGAACGTGTGCTGAACTCGGAGGTGTCGTGCGTTCGGTACTTGATCGGTCGGATCGTGAAGACGTACGACTACATCAACCGCGTTGTGCTAACGCTTCCGCTTTCGGTCTACGAGGGTACGTGGACACACTCTCCCCTCTCGTTGCTATGCATCACCATGATCTTGCATGTGCGTAGAATTTTTTTTGAAATTACTACGTTCCCCAACACCAGGGCCTATATGGTCTTTGGCTGGCAAGGAATGACACACGGGATGGAAAGCGGATTGAGGACGCGGGCCTGGTGGCGAGGAGGGTGGCTACTCTCATGGACGAGTGGAAGAGGGTGAGCGCTCGGACGGAGTCCTCCACAAGACTGGCTCAACATGCGATATGGGAACCACCGGAGTTGGGCTGGCTCAAAGCTAACGTTGATGGTGCTACTTCTCAGACGGGACACGATGGAGGTGCGGGAGTTGTATCCAGAGATGACACAGGCGCATTCAGGGGGGCGGCATCCTTTTTTCTGCCTGGCTTAGCACAGGCTGAGACCACTGAGCTGATGGCATGTAAACGAGCAGTGGAAATCGCGCTGCAACGACAAATTCCAAAACTGCATGTGGAAACTGATTGTCTTGGGGTAGCCAGGATGCTGAATGGGCATGAGAGAAACCTGTCGGCGGTGGGTATTGTGGTGGAAGAAATCAAGACGATGGCCAGGAACTTGGGTGACTTCAAGACCATCTGGGTCCGGAGGAATGCGAATAAAGCGGCTCATGAATTAGCTCGTTTTGGTTTGTGTAATGCTGTTTCGGTTTTCTGGGATTTAGCTCCCCCAGATTGTATTCTCAGTATTGTATCAGATGAACTACCTGATCTAGTTTAATAAAGTGAGGACGTAATTTTCAAAAAAATAAAAAATCAGTAGACGCTTCAGGCGAGACCGAAATAAGACTCTCTATAAGTGAGATATAGCCTTTGCCATTTGTAATAGCGTATGTATCCAAGTTTCTTTTGATATGCTAAAACCAGCTACGTACCTACTAAAATCAAATCTTTCAACGTTCAACTCGAGAAATAATGATTCAACGTTGTCTCCGAGAGAAGCACAGGGATAGTTGGTGCTGCGGTGTCCTCGCGACCCTCGTTTGGTGTCCGGACCACTGCACGCACGAACGATCTGGGGGATCTCCACTCCATGGAAGACCGTGCATGCTTGCCCCGCATGCTCATGCAAAAAACAAGGACATAATGCACACATCTCCTTGTCACACGGGAGGTCTCATGCTCCGTGCTCCAACGTTAAGCTTTGGAGCGTGGAACGGTCCGCTAATCCAGACGAGCTGGAGGTATTCCTGGAGTCCGTTAGCAGTATATACAGATATAGTGTACTCCGACCATCTTGAACGGAGGGAATAGGTCCCACCCCGACCGTCAGTCAAGTTTACAGTATCATGCTACTACAACATTGTACCAAAATCCAATGCCAATACATTATTCAGCATAATAATGCCTTAAATTCTAGGGCGATGCTAGGCGTCAACCGACCGATTTCTTGGGAAAATAAGTCGGGTCGCCAGCCGTTCGATGCATCCTCCTAGAGCCGCTTGATCGGGTCAACGAAAGCAACGACCGCATCGCCGTAGGGACACAGGGCCGCATGCTGGCAGTAGGAGCCGCGCCCCCCTCGCCGGCAACGCAACGACGCTTTGCCGACGGCGCCGGCGATGCTACACTGCAGCTCCTACCCCGCTGCATCGCAGCTCAGGGGCTCCGGTGAAGCTCCAATGCAGCCGCCGGTGAAGCTACAATGCAGCACCGCCCGTTGTAGTGCAGTTCCGGGCTCGCCGGTGAAGCTCCATTGCAGCGCCGGCGATGCTTCACTGCAGCACCGACGCCGGCGCGGCGGCGGTCCATCGATGCTCCATAGCAGCACTCGACGCCGTCGGTGATGTTTCACTGCAGCCCGCACCGACGCGGCGAGCTTCATAGCAGCACCCGACGGCCCCGCCGGCGGAGCTTCACTGCAGCGCCCCACCGCTTGCTGGAGCTCCGCTGTAGCACCGACTACCCTCGCCGAAGCTCCATGGCAGCACCCAAGGGCCTTCGGTGAAGCTTCACTACAGCACCCCCTCCGGCTCGGCGGTGCTCCATCGCAGCACGACGGCAATGCGGTTGATGCGACGAAGCACGCGGCGGCGACGGGCGGATGCTATGACGCAGCACGATGCCGACGGGGAATGGGGCGACGCAGCACGCGGTGGTGACAACGGATGCAACGCCGAGGGCGGATGCTTCGTCGTCCATCCCCCCCCCCCCCCCCACCCACCCCACCCCCATGCCCCGCCCAGGTGGGAGCTTCTCCATGGTTGATGTGGATTTAGCCGGCGTCGGCTCTTCCTTGCAGCAACAGGTGGAGGAGAAAAAAGGAAGGAAGAAGATGAGGAGGGGGACGAGTGGAGGAGGAGGAGCCGGAAGGGATAAGGTGGGAGGAAAAAGCGATGGACTGGGGGGCACGTGGCGTGCGTACGAGGCGGCTTACCGAGACAGAAAAATCATCCGGTTTAAACTAAACGTTTCCCTAAATTCTATTGTTATTACTACTCCTGTCTGGCAGTGCGTGGTTGAAGTTCCATCTGGCTCCTGCAAAGGGTGGAGACTTGAGAGAGTTTGGGTTGTGGGACTACTACTGCCTGTCATCTGCATCTATCCCATGTTCGGAGCCTTGGTCGCACGCCCGGCCTAGTTAAACAGTGTTAGTTATGGAAGTTTGGGAGTCCTTGGAACTGCAACTATGGTGTTTAGTGGGGGCAGGTAGAGATTAAGATAATGCTTGCATTTTATAGCAGGGTTTGTAGCAGCTAACTCTGCATGATGACATGACTTGACATGACATGGCAGGCACCTCGGAGCTCATAATATAACACGTTGATACAAAAACATCGCTATACTATACAGATAAATTTAGAGGTAACAGCACCAGCAGTCCTTGAACTTGTCCAGGATATGATGATCTAGTCCAAAATTTGCATAAGCCAACTATTGCATCCCACAACTTACACCCAATGTGCAAATTTAGTCCTAGCCAATCAGACGACAACAAGTGAAGCCTACTCAGTAGAGCCGGTCAGCGCAGCACATTTTGCAATTACCCCTGGCCTTAGCACTAATCTACCCGCACTACACCACACTTTTCACCTGAATTTATTGGGTCTCCCTCCCCTCGCCCAATCATTCGTCGCCCTCTCCCCCTAAAAGCTTAGCCAAGCCATCTCATTTAACCATGACCCGTACGTGATGCCTATCTTCGCTGAAGAAAATTCCCGGTTCGAGGGCTTTCTTTCTCCCAAATAGAAGCTACGACCTATGGGAAAGCTTAGCTAACACTGGAAGGTTAGCTAAGCCGTCTCTCTAACCAACTATGGCAAAGCAGCGTATCTACGGGTTAGAGAGACGATCGCCATAGTTGGTTGGTTCTGAGATTTCCCTTCCCGGCCGAACTGGACTTTTGGAGTGTTTCATTTGAACTCTGAGATTACAACATTACGGTACAGCTAAAATAATAGATACTCCTGATTTTGTAATGCACCATACTCTTTTATCTGTTAGGAGTATTATTTTAGCTCAAATAATCGATCTTGCTATTTGTAATCTTTCTGAGTATGGTTGTACATTACCAGATCGACAAGCTAACTGTCTCAGATTAGAGTACGGTGGTACATTACCAGATCGACAAGCTAACTGTCTCAGATTACAAAATGCCCTGAAGACTGAATACGCACACACATGACACTAGTCCAAAACACCGGACTCTGTCGAATAGTTGGGAGAGCGAGCTATTAGCTAGTGCCTAGGGTCCTCCATTCCCGGGCTTCCTGTGTGGATCGTGTTTGGAGCTGGCTCCTCCGTAGTCGTAGTCCAGAAAATCCGTCAGAATCCTCATCCTGCTGTGACTCTGCATCTGAAGATGGTAAAGAGAAGTGTGACCCTGGGTTAAACAAACGGAAAAAGATAAGTAGACTTTGTAAGCAGTTCTGTCTGTTGATCTGTGTACGTATCTAGAGCCATACACAATTGTAGTTTAGTACCATCTTCAGTCAATCAGCATTTGACAGTTTGTTATCATGAATGTGAGAAAATGAGAAATAATGCAACGGAGTGTACATAATGACACTAGCTCTGCCATTCCCTTTAATTTCTCTCGGACGGACCAAGCAACATTAATTAACAAAATGCCATACTTTTCATAGATGACACCATATGTTTGACATAACCCAAGTGAACCAATTCTTTCGGATTATTAATATATGCAGACCTTGCTGTCAAAAACATACAGACCTTTGTCACTTTGGAGGCATCCCTATCACGTTCTGTCGTTGAAACTTCTCATGCATGCGTTGAAACCAGATAAACTAATTAAGCTCATTCGCATTAGGGTAAACCGATGAAAAACAATAAAGAGGGAAGAAGCAGCGTACCTGAAGATGATGCAGTGATCAACAGGGCCATCACCAAGACAGCAGTGAAGACGGGCATTGTCAGCTTAGCCATCCAAATTCTTGTACCACTCCTAGCTGTGCTCTGAGTTGGTATCTTATCTCCTCCTTATATACTGGCGATGAGCGGTGTGCAGCTGTAAGAGGGCAAGTGGCGGCAACTTTTTTGCAATGGCGCAAATGATTAGTGCTAAGGCCAGGGGGTAATTGCAAAATGTGCTGCGCTGACCGGCTCTACTGCCTAGGCCACACTTGTCGTCGTTTGATTGGCTAGGACTAAATTTGCACATTGGGTGCAAATTGTGGGATGCAATAGTTGGTTTTTGCAAGTTTTGGACTAGATCGTCACATTCTGCACAAGTTCAAGAACTGCTGGTGCTATTACCTCATAAATTTACTACTTATACAATAGTAGTACTAGCTTGGTTGTTCGTGGACCACATGATATTGTCAGAGGAGATTCTCTTCGTGCACCCGTGCACATCAGATCCATTATGGGTGGGGTGGGGTGTGCACATTCTTCTTCTGTTAGTTAGGCTAATTTGACCAGTGATCAGATCTCCTTGTCGCGCTTTTCTTCTCCTTAATTTGTCTGCTAGCGCTGGCCACGCGCTAATCCACTGTATCTATTCCATTCCATTCCTCTGCGCCCAGCTTGTAGCATACGTTAGTAACAGTGGACTCCAAAACTGTAGTTTAGAGCCCAGGAAGTCTTGGGTAGTTCAGTTGGCATCAAGCGCGCCATTTCTCTGCACCTCACTAACTACTTTGCTACTCTGCACCTTGGTTAAAACTTATCGATACGTCGTAAACGGTGATGACACGGGGCCTATAAAAACTAGTGTTACTTCAGGCCGTGTAACCGTCAGATAATCTCGATCTGAACTTGAAAGTGTATAATCGATCACAGTTGTTGTTAGATGGTTGGCCGAACTGGAACAGGTTTTACTGATTCAGGCTGAGATCAAGTGCCCAAAGGACAAGTTAAGCTGAAGAACTGAGCTAGCCAGCTCAGATTCAGCCTAACCTGCCGATCTGCTCAAGACAAACGCATAACTGGTTAACGATGTGCATCACACGTAGTACGTACGTACATTGACCGGAGATGTTGGAACCTAGCCAGCTACCTATAGCAAACGGCGTGGCATGCAAGTGGGAAGTGGGCAGCGGCAGACCCCCCAAAAGATGAAAAAGGTTCCAGTGCGAGGCGTCACATTATTCTCCTTAGGCACCGTGCCGGCTACCAGGCAGCAAAGGCGCCGTGCCGGTCATCTTTTGCTGCTTCTTTTAACTAACTCACCCACACCCACAACCACAACCGACCACTACCATCTTTTTGACCGGCCGGCCGGGGTCACGTTACAAACTTCACGCCGACGGACAAACAAGTGAAAAAGGTAGCTGCCTGGAAAAAAAGATTCTACCAGGAACCAACTCAAGTTTGTTTATAATCAACTAACTAATGTACTCCTACGTGAGAAACAACAATGACCAGTACTTGAGCAAAAAAGAATTTAGGGGTAATACTTGAACCATTTTTTTCTCGAGAATCAAATACTTGAACTTTTTTTTTAGAAACTACACTAACGAGCTCAGTTTCGTACTTGGTCACATTTAAACTAGTCGGGCCGGGCTGCCAGGCCCAGCAAGAAAGGTGGTTCCACAACGCGCCTCGGATGCGGCGGATCCTTTGCGTTTGACGGGTACACCAAGTCCGAGTCAGCATGGTCCAGGTGGCAACGCATCATGAATTGAATTGGCTGGTGGGCCTCGGACAAGTCCAATCCCACGTGCACACAAAAGCTGCCTCGCTCTGCCACGCACGGATCTCCATGCACCGCTGCTCCCCAACTTTTCTTCGAAATTGCTGTGCGTACTATGAATATATGAATAGTGTGTACGACTTTGTACGACGTGATCTCACTCGTCCGCCCAATTGATCAAACGGCTGCTGAGGAATGTCGTACGCAAAATCGTGTAGCAGTTCTCACTTTTCTTTTCTCCTACCAACACACGCAATATCACCTCCTGCTACCCGTATTGATCCATCTCCACGGTGCATAGAATCATAACTTCGTAAGATAGTGACATTATTTATTGTAATGTAAGGTACTACATCGGTCCAAGTTTATTAGGACCTCTTGTATTCCGGGTCAAACTTTGACCTTTAATTCAACTAGTATAAAATAATTTACATACCACAAATATAGTACATATCATCAAAAACATCTTTGGTATATGAATCCAATAACATAAGTTTTTTGGCATACAAATTATATTTTATTTGTCAAATCTGGGCATAAAATACAAAGGGGATCAATAAACCCAGACGGCATCATATCATGATATTCAATTCTCTGTTTTCTCATTTACTAGTTCTGTGTCATCTTATCAAAACATATCTACTCCCTCCGTCCCACAATATAAGACATTTTTGCAAGCTATGTTAGATTGCAAAAAACGTCTTATATTGTGGGACTGAGGGAGTAGATAGTATGTATGACGCTAATACATTGTGACTAGCATAATAACAAAACTAGCTTTGTTTAAGCTTAATCAAGCTGTCACCACTGAAGCGCGGCGCTGTGCATACTTCGGTAGATCACAACATGCATTTTTCCTTACATTACAGTTTTATAGGCTTAATTAGTTCTTTACGAGCTGCAAGTAATCAAAGGAGGCTGAGATGTACCAAAGTGCTTAAGCCAAACTGATGATTATGGCTAACTAGCTGGCGAGGCTACACATGTACAACTCTCATTATTCATGCCCAACGTGGAGTGGAATTAGGTTAATCAGGCTGTCCAGCCTATTAGTGCACGAATGGGCCACGTTAGACTAGGTTAAATTAATCAGCCTAACAAGGCCAGGAGGCATGTTCACACTGTGTTCCTCCAACAGAGGCGTGCCATATATATCGCTTTCGGCTAGCAGGCAAGAAAGCTACGCGCGGATCCCTGTCGCCAAGTGGATAATTAACCGCAGACACTCTACCAGCTCGCTATCTTTCTCATCATCCGCGCCGACATATCCTCACATGCGCGCAGGGACGGAACGAAGGTGCCGCGAAGTCACGATGCACGCGCGTCCGTTCAGTTAGATACTCCGGGCTAATCATATATACACGTCTCTTACTTACCACATGCATGGTGCATATGTGGCCGGGACTCGCTCGGGCAGCCGGGTTTAGTTTTGTCGCGCGTCTCAACAGATATGAAATTGATCAAACGAATAGTGAACCCACTTTGCATCATGTGCAGATAAACAACAGGGTAATCCGAGGTTGATACTCAGTGGCTGCGTTGGGCGCCGAGCCTAGGTACTGGTAGCAAACGACCAAGTGCTAATTGTGCGGGTGCGGCTCTTCTGGTACGTACGTGGTGGGACTGGGTTAATGGTTTTCTTATTCTGGTTACCCTGCTACCATTGACTTGCGTGACCATGTCATGTGTGCCTGTTTGCTTGCCTTTCTGGGTCCATGAAGAGCCCCTGGACTTGGAGAACACGTACGTTTTGGTGCAAGGAAGAATGCAAATCTAGGGCAACTGGCTGGAGCCATACTCGTACCGAATTCTAGTTAAAAAAAGGTCGTTCGCTGTATACTTTCTTGATTCAATAAACAAGTCGACAGCGATCTTAGCTCCACAAATACTGATTCTAGCAATGGATACCCTGTGATTACGGTTGATATTAGCTGACGGCCGCCTTCATTGTCCTCCAAGTTTGTGAAGAAGAATAGCTGCTGAAAAGCGACCGAACACTAGCTGTCCAAGAGCAGCCAGATGAATAACGACATGTACCTTACAGGCAGCTAAGGTCCGGTCCGAACGATGGACCGATGACGACGAGGCCGGCTCAAGCGGGTGTGGTACGTGCAGACCCACGCTTCGCTTGTGGATCCATGCAACAGTGGCACTGTCTACTCTCTCCGGCCTTATTAAAGTAATGGTGGATAATGAAAAAGGTGACTGCGTACGAGCCGCAATTCTTTACTGGTGTCAGGTGGTTGCATGCACGCACTCGTGCAATAATGCTTGCACGCCTCAGGCTGACGGACACGCATCACATCGATCGATCTATCGCTCCACCGCACACGCAGAGGTAGGTACGTCGAGACGTCTACGGACTGCATGCATGCATTCCTGCCTGCCTCCCTACCCTCGCATCACCTAGCTAGCGCCACAGTGTACCACGCACGGGCCGCTATCGTTTTCTGTTTTCTCCCACGCCATCAGGATAAGTCTGTAGACTAGTGTAGTAGGAGTACATGCTTGCTGGAAATTAACATCCCATCGGCGCAATCGTTCCTTAGAGCAACTTCAACTCGCCAACCAAACAGATGCGTATTTTGTCTGCTTTTCATCCATTTGAATCGGCCAAGCAAATGTGGGTATTCAGTTTTTCATTTGGATCAGCAGGTACGCCCAACGGGAGGCCGATCCATTTATGCAGACGTGACAGAAACTGGAGAATTCATTGGAATTTTGCTAGTCGGCCTTTGGCCCAAAGCCCAACTAAAATTCTGAAATTCTCTTGGCCCATTCATGCACACATGTAAGTGGAGTGAGTGAGACTACAGTTTAGTCCCACCACGGAAGTTGAGGGAGAGTTGCACCTCTTTATAAGGTGAGCTCTTCTACCACTTGTATGAGCATGAGAAGAGGAGACCTACACGCGCGCTCCTCCTCCTCGCTCGCCTCGCCGCCGCGGGTTGCAGAATTGAGCCGAGCCGAGGACAGAGCTATGCATGTTGTCTATATTTTTGCTGCTCAGAAAAATTAATGAGTCATTAATTAATAATTAACGGACACGTTAAATACTGAACCGTTTCCGATTCTTTTGGATCGTGATGACTCGGACGTGGGGTTTACTCCCACGACCTACCCGGCCCGCACTATATAGTCAGGCAGACACCTCCGGAACCCCGCCTCTCGTGATCCTGTACGGGAGAGGGGCGATCAGGTTTTTGGGGAGCGCACTCGCACGACTGCTGGCAGCGACGACTTCTTCCCCGACCTCGACAACCTCATCCTCGACGACATGGGCGACAACGTCAACGCCGGCGGTGCTGCTCCGGCTGCACCGTATGTGATACTATCCTTCCTGTTCGAGATCGTGGTAAAATTCATGTTTTTAGTATGTGCCCTAGATGTGATATGTTCATCTACTATGCTAGTTTGCACGATTAGTTTAATCTCTGCTATTGCTGTCATGATTTATCTTCTGTTTATTTGGATTAAATCTCGTAGTAATTTGCTCATATTTCCAACAATCCAAATACCAGATTATAGGTAATTTACTCCGAGTGATTTTGCTGCACATCTGAAGCCACCTGCCTTTAAGGGGGCGCGATATAAGAGGTGGCGCATGAGAGCAGTCTACTGGTTTCAGACCATGAGCTACTATGACGCCACTAAGGGCAAGCCTGAGGGCGATCTTAATCCAGCACAGCTGGAAGCTTTTGAGAAGATCGATACTCTCTTTAAAGGCGCTCTTCTGAGTGTTCTTCATGATTCCATTGTGGATTTGTATATGTCGTTTGACAACGGCAAGGACATGTGGGCTGCGCTCGAGGCCAAGTTTGGTGCCTCGGACGCCGGTAGGGAGTTGTACGTTATGGAGCAATTCTATGACTACAAGATGGCTGATGAGCGCTCTGTTGTACAGCAGGCTCATGAGATACAGTCGCTCGCAAAGGAACTCGAGTACTTCAAGTGTGTGTTGCCGGACAAATTTGTTACCGGAGGCATTATTGCCAAGCTTCCACCTTCGTGGAACAATTTTGCTACTTCCCTGAAACACAAGAGACATGAGTTTTCCGTTGCGGATCTCATTGGTACTCTTGATGTTGAAGAGAAGGCGAGAGCAAAGGACACGCGTGCTCGAGTTGCTGAGGGAGCTTCTAGTGCCCACATGGTACAGAAGAAGAACTTCCAGCCCAACAAGTTCAAAAACAACAAGAATAAAACTCAGGGCAAAGGCAAGTTTGATACAAAGAACAAGCCGTCACATTCTACCAACTTTAAGAAGAATTCTCGTAAGAAGGGGAAGGGCCTTTGTCATGTCTGCGGTGATCCTAACCATTGGGCTCCAAAGTGTCCTAACCGCTTTGAGGAGCGTGAACATGAGAAGAGCGGCAAGTCCGCTAATGTTGTCATCGGTGGTACTGATATGAAGGAATCTGGGTACGGTATTCTTCCTACCATCCTTTCAGTATTTCAATCTCCTGATTGGTTAATTGACACCGGTGCCAATGTACATGTTTGTGCTGATGCCTCTATGTTTCCTTCTTACCAGGTCACTGGGACTTCTCCCGGGCTGATGGGAAACGGGTCACATGCCATCGTTCGAGGTGTCGGTACAGTCGATCTGAAGTTTAAAGTTATTAATAATGTTTGCCACAATAATGAGTCTGATATTTGGCATTCACGACTTTGTCACATTAACTTTGGTTGCATGACGCGGCTCACCAATATGGATTTAATTCTGAAATTCTCTACTGTCAAAGGCTCTAAGTGCCAAGTGAGTGTGCAAGCTAAGCGACCTCGCAAGTCCCATAATACTGCAGAGGCAAGAGACTTGGCGCCACTAGAGCTTATACATTCTGATCTTTGTGAGATGAATGGTGTGTTGATAAAAGGTGGAAAAAGATACTTCATGACGTTGATTGATGACTCCACTAGCTATTGTTATGTGTATCTACAGAAATCAAAAGATGAGGCTTTAACTTTCTTCAAAAACTATAAAGCTGAGGCAGAGAACCAACTTGATCGAAAAATTAAGCGGCTTCGGTCCGATCGTGGTGGAGAGTATTTTTCCAATGAATTTGATCTGTTTTGTGCAGAACATGGTATAATTCATGAGAGTACGCCTCCCTACTCACCTCAGTCAAATGGGGTAGCCGAAATAAAGAACCAAACTCTAACTGATATGGTTAACACCATGTTAGACACATCGGGTCTTTCCAAGGAATGGTGGGGGGAGGCGCTAATGACTGCGTGTCATGTCCTAAACCGAGTTCACACAAAGCATAAGACCATGACTCCATTTGAGGGATGGGAAAGGAAAAGATTGAAACTCTCTTACCTACGTATCTGGGGTTGTTTGGCGAAAGTCAATATACCAATTCCCAAGAAGCGCAAGCTTGGACCAAAAACCGTGGATTGTGTTCCTCTGGGCTATGCTTTTCATAGCATTGGTTATAGATTTTTGATAATAAAATCTGAGGTATCTGACATGCATGTTGGTACGATTATGGAGTCGAATGATGCAACTTTCTGTGAGGACATATTTCCTATGAAGGATATGTCGAGTTCATCAAATCAGGAGATACCTACTCCATCTAGTGAGGAATTCGCTGTAATTCCTGAACCCACCATTGCGATGGAACACGTTGAGAATCCTGTTGAGGGTGACAATGGAACTCCTGTGAGGAGTAAGAGACAGAGGACTGCAAAGTCTTTTGGTGATGATTTCATTGTGTACCTTGTGGATGACACACCCAGGACTATTTCAGAAGCCTATGCATCTCCTGATGCTGACTACTGGAAGGAAGCTGTTCGTAGAGAGATGGATTCCATCTTAGCTAATGGAACCTGGGAGATCACTGACCGTCCTTATGGGTGCAAACCTGTAGGCTGTAAGTGGGTGTTCAAGAAGAAGTCTAGACCTGATGGTACAATTGAAAAGTACAAGGCACGGCTTGTGGCTAAGGGTTATACCCAGAATGAAGGTGAAGACTTCTTTGATACTTACTCACCCGTGGCTAGACTGACCACAATTCGGGTGCTACTGTCACTGGCTGCCTCACATGGTTATTCTTTGTCTGTATGTCGATGACATACTGATCTTTGGAACCAAACTTGATCTAATCAAGGAGGTTAAGGATTTCTTATCTCACTGTTTTGAGATGAAGGATCTAGGAGTAGCTGATGTTATCTTAAACATCAAGCTGTTGAGAGATGAGAATGGTGGGATCACACTGCTTCAGTCTCACTATGTGGAAAAGATCTTGAGTCATTTTGGGTATAGCGACTGCACACCTTCTCCAACTCCATATGATGCTAGTGTGTTGCTTCGAAAGAATCGACAGATTGCTAGAGATCAACTGAGGTATTCTCATATTATTGGCTCGCTTATGTATTTGGCGAGTGCCACGAGGCCTGACATCTCTTTTACTGTGAGCAAGCAGAGTCGGTTTGTGTCAAAACCGGGAGATGATCATTGCCATGCGCTTGAGAGAGTTATGCGCTATTTGAAAGGCACTGCGAGCTATGGGATTCACTACACCGGGTATCCAAGGGTACTAGAGGGTTATAGTGACTCAAACTGGATATTTGATGCTGATGAGATTAAGGCCACAAGTGGTTATATTTTCACACTTGGTGGTGGCGCTGTTTCCTGGAAGTCTTACGAGCAGACCATCTTAACGAGGTCAACTATGAAAGCAGAACTCACAGCATTAGACACTGCCATTGTTGAAGTAGAGTGGCTTCGTGAACTCTTGATGGACTTACCCATGGTTGAAAAACCAATACCCCCTATCCTGATGAACTGTGATATCAAACTGTGATCGTCAAGATAAACAGTTCTAAGGATAATATGAAGTCCTCAAGGCATGTGAAGAGGAGATTAAAATCTGCCAGAAAAATGAGGAACTCCGGAGTTATTACGTTGGATTATATCCAAACGTCGAAAAACTTGGCAGATCCCATCACAAAGGGTCTATCACGTAACGTGATAGACAATGCATCGATGGAGATGGGCTTGAGACCCACCGCATGAGTTGTCCATAGTGGTAGCCCACTCTATGTGATCGGAGATACCGTGAAGTAGAAGTGGGAGACAAGCTGTTGGTCAGCTGAGAGTATCCCCATTTTAATTATCCCACTCCGTGAAGATGCAATACTCTCCTGGTCTACATGGCAGGTTGATATTTATCTTAATGTGTTCCAAGTGGCTTATTTGAGTAAGCAGAGATGTTGTCCTGCAGAGCATCTCCTCAGGAACACACCTATATGAATTTGACTGTTAACGTCGCAGTCTGTGAGAATTGGGTGTTCTCTAATAAATTCATGAAAGGCCCTGGAGTATGACGTATACGCTCCACCCGCGGGGAAGCATTGCGGCAACCCAGTATCGGTCAAGAATTTGTGTGAAACTAGTTTCGCAGAAAACTTGTAGTTCAAGGCATAGTCCACTATTCAAGTTGTGATCTAGTGTAGCATAAAACTCTAATTGGAAGTTTAACTTCACAGTCTCCACTAAGCACCGGTATATAAACAATGTTTTGGAACTAAATGATGAGATGTGCCAATGAGACTTTGTGGGGGATTGTTGGAATTTTGCTAGTAGGCCTTTGGCCCAAAGCCCAACTAAAATTCTGAAATTCTCTTGGCCCATTCATGCACAGATGTGAGTGGAGTGAGTGAGACTAGAGTTTAGTCCCACCACGGAAGTTGAGGGAGAGTTGCACCTCTTTATAAGGTGAGCTCTTCTACCACTTGTATGAGCATGAGAAGAGGAGACCTACACGCGCGCTCCTCCTCCTCGCTCGCCTCGCCACGCCACGCCTCGTCACGACGCGTCGCGGGTTGCAGGATTGAGCCGAGCCGAGGACAGAGCTATGCACGTTGTCTATATTTTTGCTGCTCGGGAAAATTAATGAATCATTAATTAATAATTAACGGAGGCGTTAATTACTGAACCGTTTCCGATTCTTTTGGATCGTGACGACTCGGACGTGGGGTTTACTCCCACGACCTACCCGGCCCGCACTATATAGTCAGGCAGACGTCTACCCTAGCTGCCGCCGCTTCGTATGGTTTCGCACCACCGTTCCACATCATTGCGCCGCCAAGCAAGTCTTCTCCATCCCTCCTTTCGGCGTGCACCGGGAGAAGGGACAGCAGGCCTCCGGAACCCCGCCTCTCGTGATCCTGTACGGCAGAGGGGCGATCAGGTTTTTGGGGAGTGATACGTCTCCGTCGTATCTACTTTTCCAAATAATTTTGCCCTTGTTTTGGACTCTAACTTGCATGATTTGAATGGAACTAACCTGGACTGACGCTGTTTTCAGCAGAATTGCCATGGTGTTATTTATGTGCAGAAACAAAAGTTCTCGGAATGACCTGAAACTCCACGGAGATTATTTTTGGAAATAATAAAAAATATTGGCAAAAGAATCAAGGCCAGGGGGCCCACACCCTGTCCACGAGGGTGGGGGCGCGCCCCTTGCCTCGTGGGCCCCCTGGAGCTCCACCGACCCAACTCCAACTCCATATATTCGTGTTCGGGGAGAAAAAATCAGAGAGAAGGATTCATCGCGTTTTACGATACGGAGCCGCCACCAAGCCCTAAACTCTCTCGGGAGGGTCGATCTGGAGTCCGTTCGGGGCTCCGGAGAGGGGAATCCGTCGCCGTCATCATCATCAACCATCCTCCATCACCAATTTCATGATGCTCACCACCGTGCGTGAGTAATTCCATCGTAGGCTTGCTGGACGGTGATGGGTTGGATGAGATTTATCATGTAATCGAGTTAGTTTTGTTAGGGTTTGATCCCTAGTATCCACTATGTTCTGAGATTGATGTTGCTATGACTTTGCTATGCTTAATGCTTGTCACTAGGGCCCGAGTGCCATGATTTCAGATCTGAACCTATTATGTTTTCATGAATATATGTGAGTTCTTGATCCTATCTTGCAAGTCTATAGTCACCTACTCTGTGTTATGATCCGGCAACCCCGAAGTGACAATAATCGGGACCACTCCCGGTGATGACCATAGTTTGAGGAGTTCATGTATTCACTATGTGTTAATGCTTTGGTCCGGTACTCTATTAAAAGGAGGCCTTAATATCCCTTAGTTTCCGCTAGGACGCCGCTGCCACGGGAGGGTAGGACAAAAGATGTCATGCAAGTTCTTTTCCATAAGCACGTATGACTATATTCGGAATACATGCCTACATTGCATTGATGAATTGGAGCTAGTTCTGTGTCACCCTATGTTATGACTGTTACATGATGAACCACATCCGGCATAATTCTCCATCACCAATCCAATGCCTACGAGCTTTTAACATATTGTTCTTCGCTTATTTACTTTTCCATTGCTACTGTTACAATCACTACAAAACCCAAAAATATTACTTTTGCTACCGTTACCGTTATTTCCATATTACTTTGCTACTAAATACTTTGCTGCTGATACTAAGCTATCTAGGTGTGGTTGAATTGACAACTCAACTGCTAATACTTGAGAATATTCTTTGGCTCCCCTTGTGTCGAATCAATAAATTTGGGTTGAATACTCTACCCTCGAAAACTGTTGCGATCCCCTATACTTGTGGGTTATCAAGACTATTTTCTGGCGCCGTTGCCGGGGAGCATAGCTCTATTCTTTGTGTCACTTGGGATTTATATCTGCTGGTCACTATGAAGAACTTGAAAGACGCGAAAACTAAAATTTATCCCTCAACTACGAGGGGAGGTAAGGAACTGCCATCTAGCTCTGCACTTGATTCACCTTCTGTTTTGAGTAAGCTTGCGACACCTAAACCTGCTTCTGCTATTAATTCGGATATGTCGCATGTTATTGATGATGCCACTTCTGCTATGCATGATACTTATGATGAAACTACTTCTATGCTTGATAATACTGTGCCATTTGGTGAATTTCTTGATGAACAACTTGCTAGGGCTAGAGAGAATGAAATTATTGAAACTGATAATATTGATGAAAGTGATGATGAAGGCTCTCCCAATAAATATGAATTGCCTGCTGTGCCTGAGGGCTATGTTATGGATGAAGAAACTGCTAGAGACTTTCTTGCTTGCAATGATAGAAGTGATCTTAAGAAATTATTAGCTAAGCTGAAACAAAAAACTCTGAATGCTAAAATGAAATATGATCCTGCTTATGCTACTTCACCTATCTTTGTTACTGATAAGGATTATGAATTCTCTGTTGACCCTGATATAATTACTTTGGTTGAATCTGATCCTTTTTATGGCTATGAATATGCAACTGTTGTGGCATATCTTACTAAATTAAATGATATACCCACCCTGTTCACTAATGATGAGAGAACTCGCTACTTTTATATCCTTAAAATATTTCCGTTCTCATTAAAGGGTGATGCTAAGATATGGTTTAATTCTCTTGATCCTGGTTGTGTGCGTAGTCCCCAGGATATGATTTATTACTTCTCTGCTAAATATTTCCCTGCTCATAAGAAACAAGCTGCTTTAAGGGATATATATAATTTTGTGCAAATTGAAGAAGGGAGTCTCCCACAAGCTTGGGGGAGGCTTCTCCAATTACTTAATGCTTTGCCTGATCATCCTCTTAAGAAAAATGAAATACTTGATATCTTTTATAACGGACTAACCGATGCTTCCAGAGACCACCTGGATAGTTGTGCTGGTTCTGTTTTCAGAGAAAGAACACCGGATGTAGCTGAAATTCTATTGAATAATATGTCGACAAATGAAAATAATTGGACACTTCCTGAGCCAACTCCTGAGCCTATTCCTAAACCAACTCCGAAGAAGAGGGGTGTTCTATTTCTCAGTCCTGAAGATATGCAAGAGGCAAAGAAATCTATGAAAGAAAAGGGTATAAAAGCTGAAGATGTTAAGAATTTACATCCTATTGAAGAAATACACGGTCTTAATTTACCGCCTGTTGAAGAAATACATGATTTCAATCCATTACCTATCGAAGAAGTACATGGTCTTGATAACCCGACACAGGTAGTAAAGGTAAATTCTCTCTATAGATATGATAAAGCTGAAATCCCTCCTACTAAGTTTGCTAGCCAATGCTTGGATGAGTTTGACAATTTTATTGTTAAACAAGAAAACATTAATGCTTATTTTGGTAGACAACTAAAACAAAATGCTTGTATGATTGAACACTTGGGTGATTATATGTCTAGAGTTAAAGGTGAATTTTAACTCATTAGTAAACATGCTTCTATGGTTACCACTCAAGTAGAACAAGTACTTAAAGCTCAGAATGATTTGCTCAATGAATTGAATAGTAAGAAAAATGATTTTGCTGTTAGAGTGGCTACTAGAACTGGTAAAATGACTCGGGATCCTTTGTATCCTGAAGGCCATCCTAAGAGAATTGAGCAGGATTCTCACAGAAATAATATTGATGCACCTAGTCCTTCTAAAAAGAAAAAGAAAAATAATAGGACTTTGCATGCTTCTAGTGAACCTGTTGTAGACACACCTGAGAATCCCAATGATATTTCTATCTCTGACGCTGAAACACAATCTGGTAATGAACATGAACCTAGTGATAATATTAATAATGATGTTCATGATGATGCTCAACCTAGTAATGATAATGATGTGGAAATTGAACCTGCTGTTGATCTTGATAACCCACAATCAAAGAATCAACGTTATGATAAGAGAGACTTTGTTGCTAGGAAACACGGTAAAGAAAGGGAGCCATGGGTTCAGAAACCCATGCCTTTTCCTCCCAAACCATCCAAGAAAAAGGATGATGAGGATTTTGAGCGCTTTGCTGAAATGATTAGACCTATCTTTTTGCGTATGCGATTAACTGATATGCTCAAAATGAATCCTTATGCTAAGTACATGAAAGAAATTGTTACTAATAAAAGAAAGATACCAGAAGCTGAAATTTCGACCATGCTTGCTAATTATACTTTTAAGGGTGGAATACTGAAGAAACTTGGAGATCCAGGAGTACCCACTATACCATGCTCCATTAAAAGAAATTATGTTAAAACTGCTTTATGTGATCTTGGAGCCGGTGTTAGTGTTATGCCTCTCTCTTTATATCATAGACTTGATTTGAATAAGTTGACACCTACTGAAATATCCTTGCAAATGGCTGATAAATCAACTGCTATACCTGTCGGTATTTGTGAGGATGTGCCTGTTGTGGTTGCAAACGTTACTATTTTAACGGACTTTGTTATTCTTGATATTTTCGAGGACGATAGTATGTCTATTATTCTTGGAAGACATTTTTTGAATACTGCAGGGGCTGTTATTGATTGCAACAAAGGCAATGTAACTTTTCATGTTAATGGTAATGAGCATACGGTACACTTTCTGAGGAAACAACCTCAAGTCCACAGTATAAATTCTATTGGAAAAATTCCATCGATTATTTTCGGAGATTTTGAATTTCCTCTACCTACTGTCAAGAAGAAATATGATATTATTATTATTGGGGATATGCATATCCCAGTTGAGGTAACATAGTGTTATTCGAAATTTCTCCGGTTTCATGCGATTCGGAATGAGTTTGTTAACAAGACCTGATCAACCTTGTTAGTGGATTCCTTTTGATGAGCATGAGATGGATGAAGTTAGAAAACTCAACCTTCTGTACCCTCCTTTTACTTTCTGTTATTTAGTCAAAATAAAGTAACAATAGTATTTTTCTGTCTGTTTGCTGACTTATCCGTGCAATATAAAAATACCCCGAAAATAAAAGTTCTCCAAATGCCCTGCCAATTTAATATGATTTTTTGGAATATTTGAGAATATCTGGCACTGAGAACACATCAGGGGGAGCTGGCACCTGGCCACGAGGGTCCAGGGCGCGCCCACCCCCCTGGGCGCGCCCCCTGCCTCGTGGGCCCACGGTGGCCCCCCTCCACTTATGCCAGCCACCACACACTTCTTCTTCCTCCCAAAAAATCACTATCCAGCTCAAGCACGAGTTCTAGCTCATTTTGCTACGATTTTCGATCTCCTTGCTCAAAGCACCTCTCGCAAAACTGATTTGGGGGATTGTTCCTTGGTATGTGACTCCTCCATTGGTCCAATTAGTTTTTGTTCTAGTGCTTTATTCATTGCAAATTTGTGCTGCCTAGGTGACCATGTTCTTGAGCTTGCATGTCAAATTTATATGGTTCCAAGTAGTTCTAATGCATGATATAGGCTCTAGGCACTTGTAGGAGTAGTTGCTATCAATTTTGTTGAGTTTGGTTCAATTTTATTTGAAGTTACTAAAATTTTCAGAAATTTTTCAGAGGAAGAAATATGTTTAGGAAAATGTACCAAGGTGGTTCTTCAAGGAAACAAGGACCCAGGCTTGCAATGCATGATGCTGATGATGAACCACCAAGGGAAGCTCCAGTGCGGCCTTGTGAATGGCCTTCAGAAGACTTTATGGATCGAGCAGGAATCAAGGAAGAATTTAACGCATATTTGCGTAACGCTGATCTTGTGAGCTTCGAGACGAAAAGTGCCGTCAGTACCACTATCTCACTAGTTCCTTTGTGAGGAGGTTTGAATTTTCATCTTCACGCAATTCTCAAACTGTCCTGTTTGATCTTTATGAAAATTCTTATACTATGGACTTAGAGGATTTTACCACTGCTTGCAAACTTCCACAATGGGGGTAGTGCTAGTGAACCTCGCAAATCTGAATTTAGAGATTTTCTTGCTAGTATAACTGTGGGGGAATCTAGAGACATAGCACAAGCTACCATAGGGAGCATTCATTTTCCTGCTATACATTATTTTGCTCTCTTCATAGGTAGGTGCATAAATGGTAAGGATGAAGCATGTCACATGTGTGTCCCTGACCTCAGTATTCTCAGGAGTGCTGTGTTAGGAGATAAACATTATAATTTGGGAGCCATTGTTGCACGTAGGTTGCATCATAATAGATTTAATGGGGATTTCTTTGGTGGAATTTATGCAACCCGTATAGCTAATTTTCTTGGTGTAGCCATACGTGAGGATGATATTGAGTTACCTCCTGCTTATTTGGATTATGTGGCTATGGTTCGTCATCATTTTGTTGAGAGGAATGATCAGTTCCTCCAGTACCGACTAATCTTTGACAGACGACGCGCCTATCACGTCGCTCTCCTTGCTTCTTCTTTCTTTGACTTTCAGGCAAAAGGGAGATATTTTATAACCAGAGAGGAGGCGGAAGGGTATAAGAGGAGGGCTGAGATAGCTCGCCTCCAAGCTGCAGCACACGATGCAATGAACGCTGCATCTCAGTGCGACCCCAATTACAACTTTGGATATCCGCCAGGCCATCCGTGGCAATAAACCAACTTAGGCCAAAAGCCTAAGCTTGGGGGAATACGTATTTCTCACCGACATTATATTCATGTTCACACACTCATTGCTAGATGTCGGTGCTCATACTCTTTCATTGTAATATCCATGCTAGTTTATTTTCTTTTTATGCTTTCTTCTTGTGTGTTTGAAAAACCTTAAGAAAAACAAAAAATTAGTTGTAGCTTTTAGCTAGTTTACTTTCATGTTGTAGTAATAATTAAAAGAAAACCCAAAAGATTTCCTGTTCTTCTTTTGCTTGTTGGGAGCTTTCCCGTGTAAATAGTTTTATTTTTTTTCTTTTCTTTGGGGGTCGATAGGAGAAGACCATAATTAAATTGTTGAAGTGGCTCTTATATGCATTATTGTTCATTTAACCAAGAGCCCATATTGCCTTGTCTTCTCCTATTTATTGAATGCTTGCAGATTTCAGCTTAGTCCAATGCACGTGCACTATTATTATTATTCACATCATTCGGCCGTGCAAGTGAAAGGCAATAATGACGATATATGATGGACTGATTGAGATGGGAGAAGCTGGTATGAACTCGACCTCTCTTGTTTTTGTAAATATGATTAGTTCATCGTTCCTGATTCAGCCTATTATGAATGAACATGTTTGCAATGACAATGAGAGATTATAGTTACTTATGCCATGCTTAATTAGCTAGGAGTTTATAATGGTTTACCTTGCGTGCCAACATGCTATTAAAATGGTTGTGATGTGGTATGATGGGGTGGTATCCTCCTTTGAACGATTCGAGTGACTTGACTTGGCACATGTTCGCACATGTAGTTGAAACAAATCAACATAGCCTTCACGATATTTATGTTCATGGTGGATTATATCCTACTCTTACTTGCACTCAATGTTTATTAATTTTAATGCATGTTCATGACTGTAGTCGCTCTCTAGTTGGTCGCTTCCCAGTCTTTTGCTTTCACTTGTACTAAGCGGGAATACTGCTTGTGCATCCAATCCCTTAAACCCCAAAGTTATGCCATATGAGTCCATTATACCTTCCTATATGCGGTATCTACCTGCCGTTCCAAGTAAATTTGTATGTGCCAAACTCTAAACCTTCAAATGAAATTCTGTTTTGTATGCTTGAATAGCTCATGTATCAACTAGGGCTGTCCGTATCTTCCATGCTAGGCGGGTTATTCTCAAGAGGAGTGGACTCCGCTCCTCACTCACGAGAAAATGGCTGGTCATCGGGATGCCCAGTCCCATGCTTTATGCAAATCAAATCAAAATAATTGCAAACAAAACTCCCCGTGGGACTGTTGTTAGTTGGAGGCACTCGTTGTTCCGAGCAAGCCATGGATTGATGCTTGTTGGTGGAGGGGGAGTATAAACTTTACCATTCTGTTTGGGAACCGCCTATAATGTGTGTAGCATGGAAGATATCGCCATCTCTTGGTTGTTATGTTGACAATGAAAGTATGCCGCTCAAAATATTATTTATCTCTGCTTTAAAATCGAGCTTTGGCACCTCTACAAATCCGTGCTTCCCTCTGCGAAGGGCCTATCTATTTACTTTTATGTTGAGTCATCACCCTCTTATTAAAAAGCACCAGCTGGAGAGCACCGCCGTCATTTTCATCCATTACTATTAATTTATATTGGGTATGATTAGATCTCTTTTACCATGAATTACAATGTCTAGTCAGTTCTTGATCTTTAAAGGTGCTCTGCATTTATGTTTTGCGGTCTTAGAAAGGGCTAGCGAGATACCATCTTGTTATATCATATTATGATTGTTTTGAGAAAGTGTTGTCATCCGAGATTTATTATTATTGCTCGCTAGTTGATTATGCCATTGATATGAGTAAACATGAGACCTAAATGTTATTGTGAATGTAGTTAGTCATAATCTTTGCTGAAAACTTGAATGCTGGCTTTACATATTTACAACAACAAGAGCAAACAGAGTTTGTAAAAGTTTTTCTTTATCACTTTCAGTTTATCAACTGAATTGCTTGAGGACAAGCAAAGGTTTAAGCTTGGGGGAGTTGATACGTCTCCGTCGTATCTACTTTTCCAAACACTTTTGCCCTTGTTCTGGACTCTAACTTGCATGATTTGAATGGAACTAACCCGGACTCACGCTGTTTTCAGCAGAATTGCCATGGTGTTATTTATGTGCAGAAACAAAAGTTCTCGGAATGACCTGAAACTCCACAGAGATTATTTTTGGAAATAATAAAAAATATTGGCGAAAGAATCAAGGCCAGGGGCCCCACACCCTGTCCACTAGGGTGGGGGGCGCGCCTGCCCCCTGGGTGCGCCCCCTGCCTCGTGGGCCCCCTGGAGCTCCACCGACCTCAACTCCAACTCCATATATTCGTGTTCGGGGAGAAAAAAATCAGAGAGAAGGATTCATCGCGTTTTACGATACGGAGCCGCCGCCAAGCCCTAAACTCTCTCGGGAGGGCTGATCTGGAGTCCGTTCGGGGCTCCGGAGAGGGGAATCCATCGCCGTCGTCATTATCAACCATCCTCCATCACCAATTTCATGATGTTCACCGCCGTGCGTGAGTAATTCCATCGTAGGCTTGTTGGACGGTGATGGGTTGGATGAGATTTATCATGTAATCGAGTTAGTTTTGTTAGGGTTTGATCCCTAGTATCCACTATGTTCTGAGATTGATGTTGCTATGACTTTGCTATGCTTAATGCTTGTCACTAGGGCCCGAGTGCCATGATTTCAGATCTGAACCTATTATGTTTTCATGAATATATGTGAGTTCTTGATCCTATCTTGCAAGTCTATAGTCACCTTCTATGTGTTATGATCCGGCAACCCCGAAGTGACAATAATCGGGACCACTCCCGGTGATGACCATAGTTTGAGGAGTTAATGTATTCACTATGTGTTAATGCTTTGGTCCAGTACTCTATTAAAAGGAGGCCTTAATATCCCTTAGTTTCCGCTAGGACCCCGCTGCCACGGGAGGGTAGGACAAAAAATGTCATGCAAGTTCATTTCCATAAGCACGTATGACTATATTCGGAATACATGCCTACATTACATTGATGAATTGGAGCTAGTTCTGTGTCACCCTATGTTATGACTATTACATGATGAACCGCATCCGGCATAATTCTCCATCACCGATCCAATGCCTACGAGCTTTTCACATATTGTTCTTCGCTTATTTACTTTTCCGTTGCTACTGTTACAATCACTACAAAACCCAAAAATATTACTTTTGCTACCGTTACCGTTATTTCCATATTACTTTGCTACTAAATACTTTGCTGTAGATACTAAGTTATCCAGGTGTGGTTGACTTGACAACTCAACTGCTAATACTTGAGAATATTCTTTGGCTCCCCTTGTGTCGAATCAATAAATTTGGGTTGAATACTCTACCCTCGAAAACTGTTGCGATCCCCTATACTTGTGGGTTATCAGGGAGCGCACTCGCGCGACTGCTGGCAGCGATGACTTCGCGAACGACGACTTCTTCCCCGACCTCGGCAACCTCATCCTCGATGATATGGGCGACAACGTCAACGCCGGCGGTGCTGCTCCCGCTGCACCGTATGTGATACTATCCTTCCTGTTCGAGATCGTGGTAGAATTCATGTTTCTAGTATGTGCCCTAGATGTGATCTGTTCATGTACTATGCTAGTTCGCATGATTAGTTTAATCTCTGCTATTGTTGTCATGATTTATCTTCTGTTTATTCAGATTAAATCTCGTAGTAATTTGCTCATATTTCCAATAGAATTAATCATAATTATACATAAATGACCGGTCAAACGCCGACCAAAGTCCACGTAAACATAACTAGAAAATTAAAAACTCTAAATAAACGCCCGCACGCTGCCTTAATAGACCCGCCTTGCCCTGCTCGTCGTCGTCGTCGCCGCCGGTGAGGTCAATGAAGACGGGCGGAGGCCCATCCCACCCGAATGCAGCATGATAGGCGGCCAGGGCAGCCTCCTCCAGCGTCTGCTGCGGCGGCGGCATAGCGGCAAGGCGGACGTGCTTCTCCTCGTCCTTCTCAAGCCGCAGAGCCTCCTCGTCATGGCGCAACATATGCTCATATTGTATCTGCCGCTCGCCGTCGGCCCCCTCCTCGGCGAGCCAATGCGCCTTCCAGCACTCAACGTGGGCCGCCTCTTCTTCTGGCGTGGAGTCGAACTAGCAGGGAGGCGCGCTCACCCACTCGCGGAGCTTGCCGGTCCACGTGTAGGTGTCCTCCAGCCAAGTGGGTGGCGGTGGTGACCGCTTGCGCGTGGGAGTTGGATTGTGCTCCGGCTTCGGCTCGGCCTTGGGATCGATGAGGGGCGGCGCCGGTGGCGGTCGCGGCACGAACAGGGGCGCCTGGACGAAGTACCCCGCCGCGGAAAAAGCAAGGGCTTGCTCCAGCCCATCCCAATGGGCATCCTCCTCAAGCAAGCTCACCTCCAGTGTGTGCTTCAGGGCCTCCTCGAGGGCGGCTTGGTACTCCGCCTCCGCCTCTTCTTCCTACGGCTCTACCCGCAGGGGCGGCGGTGGAAGGTCGTGGTTGATGTGGACGCCGAGCCACCGTTGCTCCTCGTGTTCGAGGGCAAACCAGGCCTCCCCGTTGGGAGAGTCTGCGGCGTACTCGGGCATCCGCCGCTGTGCCCGCGTGAGTTGTGCCCCGCGCCTGCGCACCTCCTCGTCATGCGTCTGTTCTGTCCACGGAACCGCCGGCACAGGGATCCGCTGCGGATCTAGGTGCCAGTGGTGTGGCAGCATCACGTCGGGGTAAGGCAGCGGCTGCCTGTACTCCCAGTGCCACTGCGCTTGGTGCACCGGGATGTGCAGACGCTGCCGACCTGAGCGGGCACGCGCCGACGGAGGAGGAGGAGGGGAAGGAGGAGCACAGGAGGATGAGGCCCCGGGGGTGCCCTTGCCCTTGCCGCTGCCGAAGAGGCCCATGACTAGGGTTTGGGTTGTCGCCGGCGAGGAAGCACGAAGGAGGTGGGGGAGCCAGATGTGGACGAAAGCGGATGAGCCCCTCCCCCACCCCCCCACCCCGCGCACGCGTGGGTTAAAAAACGACGCTTCCACTGGCTGACTAGTGGGCCCGGTGTCGGTGGTCATCATAAATTAGATGGCGAGCGGTAGTTGGGTGGCCGCCAAGTGGGACCACGACAGACACCAAGGGGACGCGCGGCGCGTTTGGACCGCAAATGCGTCGGCGCGGACGCGAAGCAGACGCGTTTTGATTTTGGGTCGGCGCATTGGACCTCCACTTTTGTCCGCACCAATCCAAACAGATGCAGACGGACGATTTAGGTTGTTGCGTTGGAGTTGCTTTTAGATATTTTCTCCATCTACCATGGAGTTCTGCTAGATACACTACACCCGAATGTGTATGTGAACAGACAGTGGAAAGCGAACCATCCAATTAGAGTCATCAAATAAGAGCAGACATCCCTCACAAAAAAGAGAGCAGACACCCCAAGTTATTGATTTTGAATTATTTTTTGCATGCAAAAGACACTAAAAACATTAAAAGAATAAAAAATATCTACTCCACATCCGCGTTGAACGGTCCAGCCTCGTCGTCGTTAACGGCAGGCATGAATGAGGCGAGCCGACGGAAGCCTCTTTGCCATCATTGTCGTGTTGGTCCGGTGTCTCGCCGTCCTCCGCCTCCGGCACATCAAAGCGCCCGTTGTGTGATGTCCCACAAGTATAGGGGATCAATCGTGGTCTTTTCGATAAGTAAGAGTGTCGAACCCAACGAGGAGCAAAAGGAAATGACAAGTGGTTTACAACAAGATATTAACTGCAAACACTGAAATTGTTGGTAACAGGTAGTTTGATATGAGGATAATTTGTAACAAGCAAGTGACGGTGACAGTAAATAAAGTGCATCAAGGTAGCCCAATCCTTTTGTGGCAAAAGATAGGCCAAACGATCTCTTATAATAAGCAAAGCGTTCTTGAGGCTACACGGGAATTTCACCATGTCACTTTCATCATGTTGGCTTGATTCGTGTTCGCTACTTAGATAATTTGATATGTGGGTGGATCGGTACTTAGGTGTTGTTCTTACTTGAACAAACCTCCTACTTATGATTAACCCCCTCGCAAGCATCCGCAATTACGAGAAAAGTATTAAGATAGAATCTAACTATAGCATTAAACTTTTGGATCCAAATCGGCGCTTACGAAGTAGCGCATAAACTAGGGTTTAACCTTCTGTCACTCTAGCAACCCATCATCTAATAACTACTTCACGTACTGCATTCCCTTAGGCCCTAATAAGGTGAAGTGCCATGTAGTCAATGTTCACATGACACCACTAAGGGAATCACAACATACATATCATCAAAATATCGAACACATATCAAGTTCACATGATTACTTGCAACATGACTTCTCCTGTGACCTCAAAAACCAAAGTAACTACTCATAAATGATAACCATGCTCAAGATCAGAGGGGTATTAAATAGCATAATGGATCTGAACATATAATCTTCCACCAAATAAACCATATAGTAATCAAGTACAAGATGTAATCAACACTACTAGTCACCCACAGGTACTAATCTAAGGTTCCGGTACAAAGATTGAACACAAGAGATGAACTAGGGTTTGAGAGGAGATGGTGTCATTGAAGATGTTGATGGAGATTGCCCTCCCAAAGATGGGAGAGTTGTTGGTGACGATGACAATGATTTCCCCCTCTGGGAGGGAAGTTCCCCCGGCGAAATCGCTCCGCCGGAGGAAAAAAGTGCTCCTGCCCAAGTTCCGCCTCGAGACGGCGGCGCTTTGTCCCGAAAGTCCCCTTCTTATTTTTCTAGGTCAAAATGACCCATATACCAGAATATGGGCACCGAAGGTGGGCCGAGGAGGGCACAACCCACCAGGGCGCGCCTAGGGGCCCTGGCGCACCCAGGTGGGTTGTGCCCACCTAGTGGGCCTCCTCTGGTAGTTATTTGCTCCAATAATTCTTAAATATTTCATAAAAAATCTTTGTGAAGTTTCATCTTATTTTGAGATGTGCAGAATAGGTAACTCCGGCGTAGCTTTTTCAGGTCCAGAATTCCAGCTGCCGACATTCTCCCTCTTTGTGTAAACCTTGCATATTATGAGAGAAAAGACATTGAAAATACCCCAAAAGGCATAATTATACATAAAAACATTATAAATAATAGTAGGAAAACATGATGCAAAATGGACGTATCAGTGTGCTCCGCCGCATTAACGCGGAGCTGACAACCCTCACGGCATAGAGTGCGGGCACTCTCCATAGAGGAGAGTAGGACCCAGTTAACCTTGATGACGTCTGGGATCACCTCGAAGGTGGTTGCGACCGCAAAATCGGATGTCTGCACAGCCTCCATCTCATGCTCCACCAATTGGTGTTCCTCAATGAGTGTCAAGTTGTAATGCTTCTCCATCAGCAGTAGACTAAGAGCATACACCAGCGAGGCTTCGACGGCCGCCACCACCTCCGAAAGTGCCTCCTTCTCCATTTCCTCCTCCTCTGGGCTCCGACTCCATCTCCTCCTCTTCCGAGCTCAGCTCTAGAGAGTTCGGAGATTGGCCCATCTTAATGTGGTCCTCGCGCACGAGCATCCATGGCGCGGACCTCAACAGTAATTTGGGCGCCCCCCAACCCTCAGCGCATGACAGGTGCATCCACCACGTACGTGCAGAGGCAATCACTACATGTTGATTTGAAGATGACGACATGCAGTGGAAGAAGCGACTCCGGATGGTAGGGTTTTTGGGCGGGGCCGTCCGACTTTAAGTAGCGGAGGCAAGCGGAGTAGCGATGGTTGCAAGCAGACGAAGTAGGCTTCTCGGGCTCTGCACTGAGGTGACAGACAACCGGTCAGCTTGCGTGAATGCAGGCAGGTGGGCGGTCAGACACGTTGCTCTAAATGTGTGGAGGGTTCTCGAGCACACACGAAAAGGGCTTGGGTCGATGTGTCGGAGTCCGATGTAGAAGATGTCTGTGCAGTCCCAAACATTCCAGAGTTTACTTCTGATTTAAGAGAGTAATATGCCCTGTGTTGGATGGTTAAATATGTCTGAACCGATTGTTTCAAACATTTGTAGGCTATTTGGTGATCCGCGTTTTGGTGGCCAAACTAAGTTTGAAACACAAGCCCAGCCCGGTTATTTTGACGAAATAGAAAAAGTGACGTACAGTGAGTGAGGGAAGTGGTGGGTGGGCCCCGTCCCCACAGAGACCAAATCCTGGAAGCTCGATATTATTCTCCCAATGCCAATCCCATCCCATTCCGGGCCGCAGCACGAGGCGGCCTCCATCCCTGCCGTCCGAATCATATCAGCGCCCACCTAGGCTCTCCACACGTGTGGCCTCGAAACCTGCGCCGCACCCACAGATACACGACGAGTATAGGAGAAAAGCCGAAACCGCCCAGGTAGACGGCACCGTTACCTCTGGCAGTTAACCCACCCAGGCAGCGGCATAGGGGGATGGCGCGACGGGGTTCCGTCCGTCCGTCCGTCCTTGCTCGGTCGGTCCCTCCCCTGCGGAGCGTGCCGGGTGGCCGCACGTGCGGGCGCGTCGGAGGGAAAGCTGGCGCCTGAGTTCGTGTGCGTGTGCGTGTGCGCTTGTGTCAGGGTCGCGCTTGGCGGGTCCGCCTTGTCGCCTTCTGCGGTTGGCCTAGGGTTGGGTTGGGCCGGCCGGACGTGACAGACCACCCAGGGATACACATACTCTATGTTACTGTACCGACCGGCTTCTCGCTGTGTATTGCTGCTTGACTGTACTGAGTATCATTTTCTCCTTCTTTACTGTATCTTTTATGGTAAAAAAAGTACTGGTTGTTGTCATCTTTGGATCTGTTTCCTTCTTGTTTATTTGCAACCAGAGTTATCCTTCTCTCTCTCTCTGCCAGAGTAAATTGGAAGGGAAATGAGGGAGGGGGAAACGGGGGCGGGGTGTGAAGCAGATATGAAAAGCCAAATAGTTGAGGGGAAAGGAGGGAGCAACTTGCTTTGCTGTCTCCCTGACACCTGCAATAATAGGGAAAGAGAGAGAAAGATAACTAGAGGGAGAGAGAGGGTGGGCTGTGTGTGTGTGGCTGTAGCAGCAGCAGTGCACCGAGGCCCTATGCTACCGGCCTACGCTATAGCCCTGCGATATCTTTAACCAAAAGTACTAAACCCACACCCCTACACTGCCACCACCACCATGCTGTGCTGGCGGCAGTAACAAACTGTAACCCCCCCCCCCCCCTCTCTCTCTCTCTATCACTCACACATAAATTGTTCTTGCTGCCCTTTTTGCAAAAAACTACCTCATTTTACCCTACTTGTTGACATGAATGAGCCTCCTTTTGTTGTTATGGGAGGGAGGGAGGGAGGGGTAGCACTGCACTGGCCTCAGGCAGGCTACCTCTCTCTTTCTGGATGGGAAGTTGCAGCTCAGCGCTACATATGGAAATGTTCCATCATCGTATCCGCCTCCTTTTTATCTTTCATTCATGCCATCGGTCTTTTCTTGTCAAAATGCAGCTGTCTTATTATTTCTTGCTCGTTACACACTTAACTACGAAACTGAAACATAATCACTTTAAAAAGTCCTCACATTCTCACCCCTAGTATTATGCAGCTAGCAAAGGCACCGTCTCCATTTTTTGAAAGAATCTGCTGCAACATATGGACAAATTTTGCAGACCAACCTTTTTCTTATGTTGCCAGGATCACAATACAATATTTAATGGTCATCAAAAGGATTGCAGTAGCTGCACAGGCCAAGGGGCGTTTCTGCCATTCTACATGGAGATGACAGGAGAAAATAATCAGCTGTTACTATACTGCAGGCTTGGCGAAAGAGGGAAGCCTAGCTAGCTGCTGCGCATAATTGCCTATGCCCTGGAAACTTTTCGCTGGTCGCTGTGCAAGATTGTTACTACTCCAGTACACACGCTACGGCAAAGGCCCAAAGGAGCCACCATGTTTTCTTTCCGCTGAAAGAAGTAACCATGTTATAACGGAGTTCAGGGCAAAGCTGGCCATTCGGGCCGTGCCTCATGCGCCAGCCCACAAGCATGGATCAAGCCCGTCTCAAATATGGCGGGCTCTCCTAGAAGGGAGAGATATTCTCAAGCAGGGCATAATTAGGCGGATTGGCAACGGGCAAAGGATGAACATCTAGGAAGACAATTGAATCTCAAAAGAAGCGTCTTTGCGCCCTATAACGTCCCTCATTCAAAATCCACCGGAGATGGTTTCAGACTTACTTGTGCCCTCTATGGCATTGTGGAATGAAGATTTGATCAGATCGGTGTTTTTCCCTATCGATGCGGAGGCAATTCTGAGAATTCCATTATGTACCAGAAACGTAGAGGACTTTTGGGCATGGCATCCAGATTGCAAGGGCCGCTTCACAGTAAGCTCGGCCTATAAGTTTATGGTTAAAACAAAAATCACAAGGGAGAACTGGCTAGAAGGGAGAGGCGGTTCTTCAAGTAATGCTAGGGAGGAGCAGGACTGGACAAATCTGTGGAACCTTACTGTCCCGTCAAAGATCCGTATTTTCCTTTGGCGTTTGGCCCGACATTCGCTACCAACGACAGACGTACTGAACAAGAGGAACATGTCCACGAGAGACGCATGTCCTCTATGCGGGGTACCTGATTCTTGGCGACACACACTTATCTCTTGTACTCATGCGAGATGCACATGGGCATTGGCTGATCCTGTGTTGGTTTCCACAATGTCAGAAAATCAAGAACCAAGAGAAAAAAACTGGTTGTTCCAGTTGAACGAAAGCTTAGAACAAAGCTTGTTTACCAAGTTGGTGGTGACTCTTTGGTCAATCTGGTTTGCACGGAGACAAGCAATTCACGAAGGGATCTTCCAATCTCCAGGGCAAACTTCATCCTTTGTCGATCCCTACATATCGGAGTTGAATCAGGTTCCCAAACCTGTGGTGCGTCAGCACAAGGGATCGGGGGTCCAACAGAATCCGACCCAGCGCTGGTTGGCCTCGGCGGAGGGTGAGGTGAAGATCAATGTACATGGAGCAGTGGCACAAAATTTCCGCGGTGGGGCTGTAGCAGCAGTGTGTCGGGATCACATGGGGACGTATCTTGGATCCTCGACTATGCTGTACCGAGGGGTAACTGACCCAACCATGCTGAAAACATACGCATGTAGGGAAGCGTTGGCATGGCGGATGATTTACTACACTGGTACAGCGACGTCCTAAACGAACGGTTTAAAACCCCTTTCCGCGACGACATTTGGAACCGTCGCCAAGTGAGTGTGGGCGATAGGGGGGGTCCTTCCCATATGACCCAGAAATCGTCGGGGATAGGCCCTCGTGGGACCCAGGCTGGGTCCGTGTGCGATCGGGCGAGGCATGGAAACCCAATCATTTCCGTAGATATGTACATCCCACACGGTGAATCCCAGAAATCATTTCCGTAGGTATGTACATCCCACACGGTGAATCCCAGAAATCATTTCCGTAGGTATGTACATCCCACACGGTGAATCCCAGAAATCATTTCCATTGGTATGTACGTCCCACAGGTGAATCCCAGAAATCATTTCCGTAGGTATGTACATCCCACACGGTGAATCCCAGAAAATCATTTCCGTAGGTATGTACATCCCACACAGTTCTTTGTGTGGAAACGTTTGTGCAAGGTGGCCTAACGCAATCAGTTCGCTGCCGGAAGCCGTGTGTGATTGTTAGTTGATCGAACACGCCTACTTTCTAGAGACCGTGCGGGTTGTTTGAGTTCATCGCCCACGGTGCTGTCTGAGTAACCGTTTGCAATAGAAAACCCCAATAAGCAGGGTAATTAGCCTATTATTGATAATCCATGTACTAATCAAACTGATATTTCTTATAAAACACGCCAGATATTTCATATCCGTATAAAAGCAACCAGGATTTCATAATCGAATTACATCAAATAGCTTCGGCTCTCAGTTACGCCATTACACAACAGCACCAAGTTTCACATGCAGCATAAAAAACCTTTGGAAAGTAGAATCATACACGGTAAATAGACAGATGAATCTCATCTGGGAAACTGCAGAAGCGGAAGGCAAATATTGAGCCTTCAGTGATCTTGAATGTCCTTGCAACTTTAGGCCAGTGGCTACGGATAATTGCCCGCCCAACCTTCGTCCTCTTCAGCAAGACTTCAATATTATACCGTGGGTGTTGAATGAATACCTTCCTCGCCGCTTGACCATGCAGGTGGTTTGAGAGGTAATCATCGGCGAACTGCTTTGAAAAGTACTGAAAACAAAGCTATGCATAAATTGTTGTTGTAAATTTTGAAATGGCGCAAGGGGTAAAAAGAAGGTAAAAGAGTTGGAACCATCCTATAATTGACTGATGTCTTCTTCATTGTGCAAACAAAGATCTTGCTGTTATTCGTCGCAAGTTTCTTCATCCTAACAATCTTTCTGAGTTTCTTGACTTGACTGATATTCATGGACATCTCATTTCCCCATATGCAAAATGGGTCGAACAGTGGGTCTAAGCCTCTGACAGCAGGACCTACATGTGCAAGACCAAATTGTAAGAAACCTAAATATTAGAATGATTCCTGCAACTGCACAATAATGTGTTATTAGCCAAAGAACCATGCTTGAACAAACCTCGATGGTAAACTGCAATGTCTCCCATTGTTTCCCTGCAACACACATAAGGAAGATCTTGATCAGTTAACTGAGAGTTGCCATACTATCAGTAGAATATGTATTGAGTACAACCAAATTTGATTGATGTCACATGCACAACAATACAAAATTGTACCCACAGCGAATGAAAATCAAATTGCAGAACTGAACCAAACAGTTAAATGGACAGCAGACCAAATGAAGCAAAATAGTTAACTGAGCACGACATTGCAGAATGGAAACATGTACTAGAAGATAAGACAGTTAACAAAACAAAGAATGCTTGAGAACAGTACTACGAAATGTAGCAATTGTTGGACCAAAGTGTTAACTGAACATTACATTTTAGAGGACCAAACTGTTAACTGAACATCAGATTGCATATTAACATTACAGAGGACAAATCACTAGAAGGCACTGGCGATGGCCTCGAGAAAACATCACGAACTGTATTTTAAAGTAGACGACCGCGCTGCGGTGTCGACGGTGGCCTCGAAGACGAGGTGCTCCTCCAAGATCTGGCGGTCGACACGCATGTCAGCCATAATGACCTCGTTCGCGCGTGAGGCCGCATGCTACTCAGCTCCACGTTATACTGCTTGTAAAATGGTTGTGGGCGGCGCTTAATTGGAGGAGGGGGGCAGTGATTTCGGTGGAAGGTGTCGCTCCATCAGTCGGGGCATGTGGGATGGGAAAGGAGGAGGATGGTGTGGGTGGGGTGTGGATTACCTGACCATATCGAGGAGGCCGCGCAGCAAGAAGAAGGGTCAGCGGCGAGGAGGCCGCGCAGCAAGAAGAAGCACTACTGTAGGATGCTGCTAACGCGACACTACGATCAGAGACCCTTTCATGAAACTGTGTGCGATGCATTAATCACAAACGGGGATGTAAAAAACTGTCAAAAATGTGCAAAACGTTTGCAGAGGATGCATCAAACACGGTTCAGATTTTAGTTGCGTGTGCGATTCAGGGCATACGGTTCAGTCCAATGAACCGTTTGCGATGAGGCAGAACAAAAGAAACGGGCAGCCTGATGAAGGCGTGTGGGATGTACAGCACACGGTTCACTCGGATGAACTGTTTGTGATTAGGCAACACAAAAGAAACGGTCAGCCAGATCAAGGTGCGTGCGATGTACATCATACAGTTCACTCGGATGAACTATTTGTGATTAGGCAACACAAAAGAAACGGTCAGCCAGATCAAGGTGTGTGCGATGTACGACATGCGGTTCACCCAGGTGAACTGTTTGCGTTGAGACAAGAGAACATAAACGGTTCAATATAACAAATACCATAAATATTGCAAGGTTCAAATTCAAAGATTACAACACCCAAATTCAAACATTGCCTGCTGCGTCATTTCTGAAAAGGGATCAGCCGCTGACAATTCATGTATGGGTTTGACACAATAACTTCCAATTGCTTTGCCATATGCTCTTCCAATACGAAGTTTGGCATTTTTGGAGGCACTTCCATTCCGCAGTACCAGCCGCCTCTGATAATCATACCATTGATCTTTCCTAATTAAATGCGTGTTCAACCTCAGTACCCTCAGCACCTTTGCTCTGGCAAGAAAGAACATGGCGAGTGTAATCTCCGGTGGGGTCCCTCGGTAGGAGTTCAAAGTAATATTTGAGAGATGCAGATCCAGGCATTCGATGTGATTGTCGTTATCAACATCTTCCACCGGGCCTAATATGCACTGCAAAAGAAGAGAACGTGTTAGTGCCTACATGCAGTTTTGAACACTGTTACACGCCCATTTGGTTTGCAGGATTTGTAAAATGCACCAACGTGCCATCTTCGATCTGTCATGATTAACATGGGCATTAATGTGATTACAATCTAGAAACATGTAGCCTTCTTCACAAGAGGTTGGATTGGATGAAAAATTCCCTAAGAAAACTAGTACAGATGAATCCAAAGGAGAAATGCTTATGGACGATTGTAACCATATGAATGAAGCAACCAATATGGGGTGGGGGTGTATGTCCTAAAATCCTCGAAAATTCCTTCAGAAATCATAGTACATAGTCATTGTAAACTTGGGAAAAGGTGCAAAAAATTGAACTCCCTTATGGTTAACATTTAACAGGAAAGGAACATCACCTCGATATACAACTTCTTCAGGCACGGAAAGCATCTCAGGCAACTGAAAACTTGGTCCAGGTTGGGGACGACAAATTCTAGTGCCAAGACCTTCACTGTGCCCAGAGTCTGGGTGAAGCTTCGCTGGACAGATGAACATACATCTTCAAAAGTAGAAATAACGTTGATATCAAGAAGGTGAGGTATATAAGGCGACTGTTGTACCTGAAAGTTGTAGTATTTGACAGACGAGTAGCCCACCACTTTCAATTTTGGCGCAGAAATGACATTGACTCTTGTTGGACCCTGTTGGTCAACTACAAGTAATCTCTCAAGTGAAGGTGTGTCCTGGATGACCATATTGTGGTCCACCTTTTGTGATCTCTCGTTGCAGCACCAGCAACACACATAAATAGTGCGGAGAGTCCTGGAGGTGATGTGCAAGGTACTCGACCAATTCATCGCCTGAAGACGAAGGAACTCGAGTGCAGTACAGCCGTGGAGCAGGCGCTCCATGTCATCCTTTGGGATGCAGACGGCTATGAGCTCGAGGCGCTTCAGTCGTGGTAGAAAAAGAGCGGGCGCATCATTAAGGGGGGGATGGCAGTTCATGAACTTGGCGAGGCGCAGCGTGGGCGCGAAGCGGAGCGCGGATGTTGGCAGCAAGCTCATATGCCCATCATTATAACTTAGCTTCTCGAGCTGATCTATGGCGCGGGATCGGAACCACTCGTCAAGCTTGCCTCGCTCCCTGCCATTGGAACAGAACTTGCCCGTGATAAGGCCTTTGATTGGGCCATGGTGACTGCCGAGGATCTGGGAGAACGCATCCAAGCTTTGGCGATAGCCATGGCAGAGCTTGTGGGAGTGGAGGAGATCGACAGGGGTGCGGATCCATAGGGTGCGCCACCGCCGGGAAACGGCGGCTGTCCTCACCCGATTTCTGATTGGGAGGAGGGATATGATGACTATCAACATATCATCGGGGAGGTTGTTGATGAAGTCTAGGCCTGCTGGAGTCGCTTGCGGTTCTTTCTCGACCCGCCTCCGCTTGTTGGCGGCCTCGTTCTCCACCTCGTCGGCGGGGACGGGAACCTCTGTCTCCATATTCATCCCGTGCTCCGGTGCTTCAGCAGCCCCGGCGTTGCCCTCCCTCCGATGGGCGCTTCGGTGGCATCCTGGTATACTGACGGCTTTGAGGACTCTGAGCGGCGTTGAGGATGCGGGCGGTGAGAGAGGAATTGTGTGTGTGGCGAGGATGGGGGGGGGGTGCGGCCGCTCGGCGTCGCCATTAATATAGACCAGTGGGAGCGAGGCGGGCGGCGGTCCAAGGCTGTCTCGCTTCTCGGTGAGAACGACTGCTTAATCTCTAGTATGAATGAAATCTATGCTTAATTACTAAATTTTAGTTGCAAAAAATAGATAGTGATATTAATTTTTAGCTGCATATTTTGACAAATCGCAGTGTCTCTTGGCTTAGCACTGAAGTCTGGCTTTAATTTGCATACCGTAATCTGAACCGTTTGCGTTGAAAAGATGCACATATCCTGTGTTGAACAACTTGTACGCTTCCCGGTGAGCCTGCGCACCGGACTACGCTCGCACGCCTCCCGTTCAGTCAAGCAGCTGTCCACAGGGACCTCATATAGCCATTAAAACCA
The DNA here is from genome assembly GCF_018294505.1 of Triticum aestivum. Classification (NCBI taxonomy): domain Eukaryota; kingdom Viridiplantae; phylum Streptophyta; class Magnoliopsida; order Poales; family Poaceae; genus Triticum; species Triticum aestivum. The sequence continues at coordinate 181,369,322 of NC_057802.1, read as the reverse complement.
AGACACGTGGCATCACGTGAATGGTTAACCGAACGCACACGGTTTGAATTATACAAACGTTTGAGATATTAAAGTGGCAACTTTTATTTTTCAAAATGCCTTTGTTGGCTCTCATTATTCGAGTGCGCCTTCTCTCAAAATGGACCCGAAAAATACCACAGCATGTCGGGTGCCCTTCCATGATAGCATGCCAAGTTTCATGAATTACAGACGAGTTTTGGATTTACTAGAATTTAAAAACCAGGCATCTCAATGTTTTCCCGGCAATCAACGGTGCCCTGGTGTTTGAAATTCAATCCCATTTCTTGCATGGGTCCTAAGAATGCACCCAAGGACACAGATTTGATTTTTCAACCAATTTATATGCACTGGAGCATGTGCATGTAGTTCAAATTTGAATAATGGACATAAATGCATTGAAAACTCAGTTAATGCATAAAAATGTCCAAACGAACCCCAAAAAATCACAGAAATTCACACTACACTCCTGTTGTTCTATGTTGACACGAGAAAAAAAACTTGAAAGCAATAAGAGGCAATGGATATCGTTTCGTCCCCAAAGGTGGAACGTTCCCTATCGAAAACCATGATGCTTGTTGTGAGAAGCTCCGGTTTGTGAGAAGCATATACCCAAACCTGCCCCAAATGGGACAAAATTTGTACCACGGCATGTTGATGCCGCTCCATGATAGCATGCCAAGTTTCATGAATTTCAGACAAGTTTTGGATTTACTAGAATTTAAAAACCAGGCATGTCAATGTTTTGCCGGCAATCAACGGTGCCTTGATGTTTGAAATTCATTCCCATTTCTTGCATGGGACCTAAGCATGCACCCAAGGACACATATTTGAATGTTCAACCAATTTATATACACTGGAGCATGCGTATGTAGTTCAAATTTGAATTATGCACATAAATGCATTGAAAACTTAGTTAATGCATAAAAAATGTCCAAACGAACCCCGAAAAATCACAAAAATTCACACAACACTCCTGTTGTTCTATGTTGACGCGAGAAAAAAACTTGAAAGCAATAAGAGGCAATGGATATTATTTCGTCCCCAATGGTGGGACGTTCCCTACCGAAAACCATCATGCTTGTTGTGAGAAGCTCCGGTTTGTGAGAAGCATATACCCAAACCTGCCCCAAATGGGAAAAAATTTGTACCACGGCATGTTGATGCCGCTCCATGATAGCATGCCAAGTTTCATGAATTTCAGATGAGTTTTGGATTTACTAGAATTTAAAAACCAGGCATCTCAATGTTTTGCCGGCAATCAACGGTGCCCTGGTGTTTGAAATTCATTCCCACTTCTTGCATGAGACCTAAGCATGCACCCAAGGACACAGATTTGATTTTTCAACCAATTTATATGCACTGGAGCATGCGCATGCAGTTCAAATTTGAATTATGCACATAAATGCATTGAAAACTCAGTTAATGCATAAAAATGTCCAAACGAACTCCGAAAAATCACAAAAATTCACACAACACTCCGGTTGTTCTAAGTTGACACGAGAAAAAAACTTGAAAGCAGTAAGAGGCAATGTATATCGTTTCGTCCCCAAAGGTGGGACGTTCCCTACCGAAAACCATCATGCTTGTTGTGAGAAGCTTAGGTTCGTGAGAAGCATAAACCAGCCCCAAATGGGACAAAATTTGTACCACGGCATGTCGGGTGCCCTTCCATGATAGCATGCCAAGTTTCATGAATTTCAGACGAGTTTTGGATTTACTAGAATTTAAAAACCAGGCATCTCAATGTTTTGCCGGCAATCAATGGTGCCCTGGTGTTTGAAATTCATTCCCATTTCTTGCACGGGACCTAAGCATGCACCCAAGGACACAGAGTTGATTTTTCATCCAATTTATATGCACTGGAGCATGCGCATGTAGTTCAAATTTGAATTATGCACATAAATGGATTGAAAACTCAGTTAATGCATAAAAATGTCCAAACAAACCCCGAAAAATCACAAAAATTCACACAACACTCCTGTTGTTCTGTGTTGACACCAGAAAAAAACTTGAAAGAAATAAGAGGCAATGGATATCGTTTCGTCCCCAAAGGTGGGACGTTCCCTTCCGAAAACCATCATGCTTGTTGTGAGAAGCTCCGGTTTGTGAGAAGCATATACCCAAACCTGCCCCAAATGGGACAAAATTTGTACCATGGCATGTTGATGCCGCTCCATGATAGCATGCCAAGTTTCATGAATTTCAGACGAGTTTTGGATTTACTAGAATTTAAAAACCAGGCATCTCAATGTTTTGCCGGCAATCAACGGTGCCCTGGTGTTTGAAATTCATTCCCATTTCTTGCATGGGACCTAAGCATGCACCCAAGGACACAGATTTGATTTTCCAACCAATTTATATGCACTAGAGCATGCGCATGTAGTTCAAATTTGAATTATGCACGTAAATGCATTGAAAACTCAGTTAATGCATAAAAATGTCAAAACTAACCCCGTAAAATCACAAAAATTCACACAACACTCCTGTTGTTCTATGTTGACATGAGAAAAAAACTTGAAAGCAATAAGAGGCAATGGATATCGTTTCGTCCCCAAAGGTGGAACGTTCCCTACCGAAAACCATCATGCTTGTTGTGAGAAGCTCCGGTTTGTGAGAAGCATATACCCAAACCTGCCCCAAATGGGACAAAATTTGTACCACGGCATGTTGATGCCGCTCCATGATATCATGCCAAGTTTCATGAATTTCAGACAAGTTTTGGATTTACTAGAATTTAAAAACCAGGCATGTCAATGTTTTGCCGGCAATCAACGGTGCCTTGATGTTTGAAATTCATTCCCATTTCTTGCATGGGACCTGAGCATGCACCCAAGGACACATATTTGGATGTTCAACCAATTTATATACACTGGAGCATGCGTATGTAGTTCAAATTTGAATTATGCACATAAATGCATTGAAAACTCAGTTAATGCATAAAAATGTCCAAATGAACCTTGAAAAATCACAAAAATTCACACAACACTCCTGTTGTTCTATGTTGACACGAGAAAAAAACTTGAAAGCAATAAGAGGCAATGGAAATTGTTTCGTCCCCAAAGGTGGGACGTTCCCTACCGAAAACCATCATGCTTGTTGTGAGAAGCATATACCCAAACCTGCCCCAAATGGAACAAAATTTGTACCACGGCATGTTGATGCCGCTCCATGATAGCATGCGAAGTTTCATGAATTTCAGATGAGTTTTGGAATAGAATTTAAAAACCAGGCATCTCAATGTTTTGCCGGCAATCAATGGTTCCCCGGTGTTTGAAATTCATTCCCATTTCTTGCATGGGACCTAAGAATGCACCCAAGGACACAGATTTGATTTCCCAACCAATCTATATGCACTGGAGCATGCACATGTTGTTCAAATTTGAATTATGCACATGAATGCATTGAAAACTTAGTTAATGCATAAAAAATGTCCAAACGAACCCCGAAAAATCACAAAAATTCACACAACACTCCTGTTGTTCTATGTTGACGCGAGAAAAAAACTTGAAATCAATAAGAGGCAATGGATATTATTTCGTCCCCAATGGTGGGACGTTCCCTACCGAAAACCATCATGCTTGTTGTGAGAAGCTCCGGTTTGTGAGAAGCATATACCCAAACCTGCCCCAAATGGGACAAAATTTGTAGCATGGCATGTTGATGCCGCTCCATGATAGCATGCCAATTTTCATGAATTTCAGACGAGTTTTGGATTTACTAGAATTTAAAAACGAGGCATCTCAATGTTTTGCCGGCAATCAACGGTGCCCTGGTGTTTGAAATTCATTCCCATTTCTTGCATGGGACCTAAGCATGCACCCAAGGACACATATTTGATTTTTCAACCAATTTATATGCACTGGAGCATGCGCATGTAGTTCAAATTTGAATTATGCACATAAATGCATTGAAAACTTAGTAAATGCATAAAAATGTCCAAACGAACCCCCAAAAATCACAAAAATTCACACAACACTCCTGTTGTTGTATGTTGACGTGAGAAAAAAACTTGAAAGCAAGAAGAGGAAATGGATATGATTTCGTCCCCAAAGGTGGGACGTTCCCTATCGAAAACCATCATGCTTGTTGTGAGAAGCTCCGGTTTGTGAGAAGCATATACCCAAACCTGCCCCAAATGGGACAAAATTTGTACCACGGCATATTGATGCCGCTCCATGATAGCATGCCAAGTTTCATGAATTTCAGACGAGTTTTGGATTTAATAGAATTTAAAAACCAGGCATCTCAATGTTTTGCCGACAATCAACGGTGCCCTGGTGTTTGACATTCATTCCCATTTCTTGCATGGGACCTAAGCATGCACCCAAGGACAAAGATTTTATTTTTCAACCAATTTATATGCACTGGAGCATGTGCATGTAGTTCAAACTTGAATTATGCACATAAATGCATTGAAAACAAACTTAATGCATAAAAATGTCCAAACGAACCCTGAATAATTCCAATTCTTTTATGATCACTTCAGATAAAAGGTCTAGCAATTCAAACACCGTCAGTGGCCGCTGTGACCCCCTTATATAATTCAAATCAAGACCAAAAATCAAGTAGATCTCACACAGTTTATTATAACCAACCGTGTGAGATGCAACACAAAATATCTTTGAACCGTGTTTGAATAAGGGACCGTGTCTAATGACACTTTGCGCGCCAGTTTTTGTCTGAAGCGATTCCAAATTTTCTGCTTCCGCGGAAATATCTACCTCCCCCCTAACAAAAGCCACATTTCCCCCCTTTCGGCGTTCATTTCCAAGTTGAAACCTTCACTCCTTGCTTGCAGCGCCGCCACCTCCTTGCCGGTGACCCTCCTTCACGCTGGTCGGCCTCGCCTATCCAGGCAGGTAATCCACAGCCGACCCCCATCCTCCTCCTTCCACATCCCACATCCCCCGACCGCCGGCGCGAGCAAGACACCTTCCACCCAAATCACTGACCCCTCCACCAAATAAGCGTCGGCCTAAGCCATGGTGCACGCAGGATAGCCAGGACCTCAAGGAGCATTTGGCAGCGGAGAAGCAAATCGCGGCCGCAGGCGCGGATGAGGTCGCGATGGCTGCCATTCGTGCCGACCCCCAGATCTTGGAGGAGCACCTCGCCGTCGAGGCCACCGTTGACGCCTCGCGCGCCGACGCCGCGACGCGGTTGGCTGCTTGACAGTTCGTGGCGTTTTCTCGAGTTCACCATCGGTGCCTTCGACGAACACTACGAGGTGTTTTCTCAGCGTGCACGTGCTTACCTCATCTCGAGAGCCAGCAGGTTGGTGCCCGGAGCGGCTCAAGCAACTCACGACTACAACGAGGGCACCCACGATGCGAAGGTCTCGCCCTCTTCCATGTCCAAGGAGCCAATCGTCATCGATATCTCCGACAATGAGGAGTAGCTTGTCTTATTAGCTCACTATAAGGACCCATGTTCAATTTGCTCGCTACTGCCTTTCCTTAACAAATTCTAGTGAATTGTGCTATCTACTTTCACCATGCAATCTTCTGCTATAGTGTATATGTTCTATATGTCGTGTAATGTGGTGTTCAATTAACTGCTTGGTTCAATTCTGCAAATGTGATGTTCAATTCTTCAGGGTGCAATATTTCCAAGTTGTTAAGCATGCTTGGTCTGGTTAACTGTCCGATCTTCTATTAGGAGTATGTTATATTGCTCAATTGGTGTTTACTTAACTGCTTGGTTCATTTGTTGTGGCTTGGTTCACTTATTGTGGTGTTTACTTAACTACTTGGTTCAATTCTGCAATGCGATGTTCAATTGTTGTGGCTGCATTCTGTTATTGTATACCATGTGAGGAATAAATCGAATTTGGCTGTACTAAGTACATGAGAAACAAATACAATTGCTATATTTCCAAGTTGTTAAGCATGCTTGGTTTGGTTAACTGTCTGATCTTCTATTAGGAGTATGTTATATTGTGCAATGTGGTGCTCAGTTAACGTTTGGTTCATTTGTTGTGGTGTTTAGTTAACTGCTTGGTTCAATTCTGCAATGCGATGTTCAATTGCTGTGGCTGCATTATGTTATTGTATACCATGTGAGGAATAAATTGAATTTGGCTCCACTTAATACATGAGAAACATATAGAAGTGCTATATTTTCTAGTTCTTAATCATGCTTGGTTTGGATAAATGGGTTTTCCATGTGGCTTGAATTAATCTGATGAATCTGCAATGTGCTTATTTATCATCAACATATTTTACTGATAGCATGCGAACCCTTACTTAACCTGATGACTAACTACCTTATATGTGTTGCAGGGAAACAATGGGAAGCACTGAGGTTTACAAGATGGTACTAACTACTATACCTTGCCTTTTTGTATTCCTTTGCCCCATTTCCAATATAGAGAAGATATTTATGCACATCCTTGTTTCCAGGCTTCACTGATGATTACCTCTCAAACCACCTCTGTGGTCAGGAGGCGAGGAAAGTTTTCATACAACACCCACGGTTCAATATTGAAGTGTTCCTGAAGAGGTCGAAGGATGGACGGTCAATCATCCACAGGCACTGGCCTAAAGTTGCAAAGACCTTCAACATGAATGAAGGCTCAATATTCGCCTTCCGCTTTAGCAGTTTTCCAGATGAGATGCATCTCTCTATGTACCGTCTATGATGCTAATTTCGAAAGGTTCTAGATGTTGCATGTGAAACTTGCTGCTGGTGCAGTTGTGTAACGGGGTAGCTGAGTGCTGAAGCTATATCATGTTGTACTCTGATGTATTTCAATTATGAAATCCTGCTTCCTTAATATGGAAATGGAATATATTATGTGCTTAATATGAATGTCAGTTAGATTAGTAAATGGATTATTAATAATAGGGCAATTAGCCCGGTAATTGGCCAATTAGCTTGCTTCCTATTGCATACGGTTAATGAGAAAACACCATGGGCGATGACCTAAGGCAACGCACACAGTTTCTAGGAATAAACCGTGTTGGATCAATGAACAATCACACACGAGATTCTCTTCAAAACTGTTTGCGTTACGCCACCTTGCGCAAACGTTTTCCTTGTAGTGACTGTGTGGGATGTATATACGAACGGAAACGTTTAGTGGTGACTAACTGTGTGGGATGTACTTACGACCAGAAATGATTTTGCCTGTAGAATTGTATTTTTAGCACATATGTAATTCTGTATTTGAGTGCTCGCCGGTCGCACACGACCTTATTTTGCTGAGCGTGTGTGCCAGGAAGGCATATCCCCAACGATTTTGGGTCGTGTGGGAAGGACCCCCCTATCGCCCACACTCACTTGGCGACGGTTCCAAATGCCGTCGCGGAAAGGGGTAAAAAACCGTTTGTTTAGGACCGACGCGCACCAGTGAAGGGTCGCCGACGAGGAGGCGACGCTGCAAGAAGAAGGGTCGCCGGTGAGGAGGCGGCGCTGCAAGAAGAAGGGTAGCCGGCGAGGAGGCGGCGCTGCGAGAACAAGGGTCGCCGGCGAGGAGGCTGAACTGCCAGTAAGCAGCAGTGAAGGTTTGAACTTGGAAAGCAAGGAGGAACAGTGGATATGTGGCTTTTGGTAGGAGGGAGGAGGCGGGGAGATAGATATTTCCGCGGTGGCAAAAAAAATTCGCTCTGTGCCGCGAGAAATTGGCGCGCAAGTGTGGTTCAAGCGGGGGCAGTGGACTGTAAACGACGAAGCTTCTTGCGTAAGCCAGACAAGGCGGTGCGCCAAGATATTTTATATCGCATCCCACATGATTCTTTCTAGTAAACTGTTTGTGGTATACCTGATTTTCTTATTATGTTTTGAAAGACAAAATAGTGTTACGGAGGGAAAGGATGGTGTTTGAATTGCTAGATCATTTACGTACGGTGAACATGCACCTAGTACATGAGTGTCGTACTTAAATTTGGAATTATTCCGGGTTCGTTTGGCATTTTTATGCATCAATTGAGTTTCTGAGCATTTAATCTGCATAATTCAAATTTGAACTAAAAGCATATGCTCCAATGCACCAAAGTTTGCTGAAAAATCACATGTGTGTCTTTGGGTGAATTTATAGGTCCCATGCAAGAAATGGGAATAAAATTCAAACATCTGGGTGTCATGGCTCGGCCGGAATGATTGAGAAACTTGGTTTTTTAATTCCTCTAAATCCAAAACACGGCTGAAAATCATGAAACTTGGCATGGTTCACGACATGGCACCAACATGCTGCAGTAATTTTTTTGGCCGAATTGGGACAAGCTTTGATTTAAGCTTCTTGCAAACAGGAGCTTCCCTCAAGAAGGCTCCTGGTTCCGAGAGGGAACATGTCACCTCCATGTGTGAAACGACATACGTACACTGCCTTCTCCTGCCTTAATTTTTTTACACATCCAGATTAGACCAAATAGAAGTACCGTGCTAAATTTTGGAATTATTCCAGGTTCGTTTGGCCTTTTTTATACATTAATTGAGTTTCTCGGCATTTAATGTGCATAATTCAAATTTGAACTACAAGCACGTGCTCCAGTGCACATAAGTTGTTTGAAAAATCACAAGTGTGTCATTGGGTGAATTTCTAGGTCCCATGCAAGAGATGGGAGTGAAATTCAAACATCTCGGCATCGTGGCTCGGCCGGAAAGATTGAGAAACTTGGGTTTTTAATTCGTTTAATTCCAAAACACGCCTGAAAATCATGAAACTTGGCATGGTCTCATGACATGGCACCAACATGCTGCGGTAATTTTTTGGCCGAATTGGGACAAACTTTGGTGTAGGCTTCTTGCAAGCCGGAGCTTCCCTCAAGAAGGCTCCTGGTTCCGAGAGGGAACGTGTCACCTCCGTGTGCGAAACGACATACGTACACCGACTTATCCCGCCTTAATTTTTTTACACAGGAAGATTAGACCAAATAGAAGTATCATGCTAAATTTTGGAATTATTCCATGTTCGTTTGGCCATTTTTATACATTAATTGAGTTTCTGCGCAGTTAATCTGCATAATAACAAATTTGAACTACAAGCACGTGCTCTAGTACACCAAAGTTGTTTGAAAAATCACATGTGTGTCCTTGGGTGAATTTCTAGGTCCCATGCAAGAGATGGGAGTGAAATTCAATCATCTGGATGTCGTGGCTCGGCCGGAAAAATTGAGAAACCTGGCTTTTTCATTCCTGTAATTTCAAAACACGCCTGAAAATCATGAAACTTGGCATGGCCTCATGACATGGCACCAACATGCTGCCGTATTTTTTTTGGCCGAATTGGGACAAGCTTTGGTGTAGGCTTCTTGCAAACCGGAGCTTCCCTCAAGAAGGCTCGTGGTTCCGAGAGGGAACGTGTCACCTCCGTGTGCAAAACGATATACATACACTGCCTTGTCCCACCTTAATTTCTTTACACAGCCAGATTAGACCAAATAGAAGTACCGTGCTAAATTTTGAAATTATTCCGAGTTCGTTTGGCCTTTTTTATTCATTAATTGAGATTCTGGGCATTTAATGTGCATAATTCAAATTTGAACTACAAGCACAGGCTCCAGTGCACCAAAGTTGTTTGAAAAATCACATGTGTGTCCTTGGGTGAATTTTAGGTCCCATGCAAGAGATGGGAGTGAAATTCAAACATCTGTGCATCGTGGCTCCGTCGGAAAGATTGAGAAACTTAGTTTTTTAATTCCTGTAATTCCAAAACACGCCTGAAAATCATGAAACTTGATGTGGTCTCATGACATGGCACCAACATGCTGCGGTAATTTTTTTGGCCGAATTGGGACAAGCTTTGGTGTAGGCTTCTTGCAAACCGGAGCTTCCCTCAAGAAGGCTCGTGGTTCCGAGAGGGAACGTGTCACCTCCGTGTGCGAAAGGACATACGTACACTGCCTTGTCCCGCCTTAATTTTTTTCCACAGCCAGATTACACAAAATAGAAGTACCGTGCTAAATTTTGGAATTATTCTGGGTTCGTTTGGCCTTTTTTATACATTAATTGAGTTTTTTGGGCATTTAACGTGCATAATTCAAATTTGAACTACAAGCACAGGCTCCAGTGCACCAAAGTCGTTTGAAAAATCACATGTGTGTCCTTGGGTGAATTTCTAGGTCCCATGCAAGAGATGGGAGTGAAATTCAAACATCTGGGCATTGTGGCTCGGCCGGAAAGATTGAGAAACTTGGTTTTTTAATGCCTGTAATTCCAAAACACGCCTGAAAATCAAGAAACTTGGCATGGTCTCATGACAGGGCACCAACATGCCGCGGTAATTTTTTTTGCCGAATTGGGACAAGCTTTGGTGTAGGCTTCTCGCAAACCAGAGCTTCTCTCAAGAAGGCTCGTGGTTCCGAGAGGGAACGTGTCACCTCCGTGTGCGAAACGACATACATACACTGCCTTCTCCTGCCTTAATTTTTTTACACATCCAGATTAGACCAAATAGAAATACCGTGCTAAATTTTGGAATTATTCTGGGTTTGTTTGGCCTTTTTTATACATTAATTGAGTTTCTGGGCATTTAATGTGCATAATTCAAATTTGAACTACAAGCACATGCTCCAGTGCACCAAAGTTGTTTGAAAATCACATGTGTGACCTTGGGTGAATTTCTAGGTCCCATGCAAGAGATGGGAGTGAAATTCAATCATCTGGGCGTTGTGGCTTGGCCGGAAAGATTGAGAAACTTGGTTTTTTAATTCCTGTAATTCCGAAACACGCCTGAAAATCATGAAACTTGGCATGGTCTCATGACATGGCACCAACATGCTGCAGTAATTTTTTTGGCCGAATTGGGACAAGCTTTGGTGTAAGCTTCTTGCAAACCGGAGCTTCCCTCAAGAAGGCTCGTGGTTCCGAGAGGGAACATGTCACCTCCGTGTGCGAAACGACATACGTACACTGCCTTGTCCCGCCTTAATTTTTTACACAGCCAAATTATACCGAATAGAAGTACCGTGCTAAATTTTGGAATAATTCTGGGTTCGTTTGGCCTTTTATACATTAATTGAGTTTCTGGGCATTTAATGTGCAGAATTCAAATTTGAACTACAAACACATGCTCCCGTGCACCAAAGTTGTTTGAAAAATCACATGTGTGTCCTTGGGTGAATTTCTAGGTCCCATGCAAGAGATGGGAGTGAAATTCAAACATTTGGGCGTCGTGGCTCAGCCGGAAAGATTGAGAAACTGGGTTTTTTAATTCCTGTAATTCCAAAACACGCCTGAAAGTCAAGAAACTTGGCACGGTCTCATGACATGGCACCAACATGCCGCGATAATTTTTATGCTGAATTGGGACAAGCTTTGGTGTAGGCTTCTTGCAAACCGGAGCTTCCCTCAAGAAGGCTCGTGGTTCCGAGAGGGAACGTGTCACCTCCGTGTGCGAAAGGACATACGTACACTGCCTTGTCCTGCCTTAATTTTTTTTCCACAGCCATATTACACAAAATAGAAGTACCGTGCTAAATTTTGGAATAATTCTGGGTTCGTTTGGCCTTTTTATACATTAATTGAGTTTTCTGGGCATTTAACGTGCATAATTCAAATTTGAACTACAAGCACAGGCTCCAGTGCACCAAAGTCGTTTGAAAAATCACATGTGTGTCCTTGGGTGAATTTCTAGGTCCCATGCAAGAGATGGGAGTGAAATTCAAACATCTGGGCATTGTGGCTCGGCCGGAAAGATTGAGAAACTTGGTTTTTTAATTCCTGTAATTCCAAAACACGCCTGAAAATCAAGAAACTTGGCATGGTCTCATGACATGGCACCAACATGCTGTGGTAATTTTTTTGCCGAATTGGGACAAGCTTTGGTGTAGGCTTCTTGCAAACTAGAGCTTCTCTCAAGAAGGCTCGTGGTTCCAAGAGGGAACGTGTCACCTCCGTGTGCGAAACGACATACGTACACTGCCTTGTCCCGCCTTAATTTTTTTACATAGCCAGATTAGACCAAATAGAAGTACCGTGCTAAATTTTGGAATTATTCCGGGTTCATTTGGCCTTTTTTATACATTAATTGAGTTTCTGGGCATTTAATGTGCATAATTCAAATTTTAACTACAAGTACAGGATCCAGTGCGCCAAAGTTGTTTGAAAAATCACATGTGTGTCCTTGGGTGAATTTTTAGGTCCCATGCAAGATATGGGAGTGAAATTCAAACATCTGGGCGTCGTGGCTCGGCCGGAAAGATAGAGGAACTTGGTTTTTTAATTCCTGTAATTCAAAAACACGCCTGAAAATCATGAAACATGGCATGGTCTCATGACATGGCACCAACATGCTGTGGTAATTTTTTTGGCTGAATTGGGACAAGCTTTGGTGTAGGCTTTTTGCAAACCGGAGCTTCCCTCAAGAAGGCTCGTGGTTCCAAAAGGGAACGTGTCACCTCCGTGTGTGAAATGACATACGTACACTGCCTTCTCCCGCCTTAATTTTTTACACATCCAGATTAGACCAAATAGAAGTACCGTGCCAAATTTTGGAATTATTCCGGGTACGTTTGGCCTTTTTTATACATTGATTGAGTTTCTGGGCATTTAATGTGCATAACTCAAATTTGAACTACAAGCACATGCTCCAGTGCACAAAAGTTGTTTGAAAAATCACATGTGTGTCCTTGGATGAATTTCTAGGTCCCATGCAATAAATGGGAGTGAAATTCAAACATCTGGGCATCGTGGCTTGGCCGAAAAGTTTGAGAAACTTGGTTTTTTAAGTCCTGTAATTCCAAAACACGCCTGAAAATCATGAAACTTGGCATGGTCTCATGACATGGCACCAACATGCTGCCGTATTTTTTTGGCCGAATTGGGAGAAGCTTTGGTGTATGCTTCTTGCAAACCGGAGCTTCCCTCAAGAAGGCTCGTGGTTCCGAGAGGGAACGTGTCACCTCCGTGTGCGAAACGACATCCGTGCACTGCCTTGTCCCGCCTTAATTTTTTTAGACAGCCAGATTAGACCAAATAGAAGTACCATGCTAAATTTTGGAATTATTCTGGGTTCATTTGGCCTTTTTTATACATTAATTGAGTTTTTGGGCATTTAATGTGCATAATTCAAATTTGAACTACAAGCACATGCTCCAGTGCACCAAAGTTGTTTGAAAAATCACATGTGTGTCCTTGAGTGAATTGCTAGGTCCCATGCAAGAGATGGGAGTGAATTTCAAACATCTGGGCATCGTGGCTCGGCCGGAAAGATTGAGAAACTTGGTTTTTTCATTTCTGTCATTCCAAAACACGCCTGAAAATCATGAAACATGGCATGGTGTCATGACATGCCACCAACATGCTGCGGTAATTTTTTTGGCCGAATTGGGATAAGCTTTGGCGTAAGTTTCTTGCAAACCGGAGCTTCCCTCAAGAAGGCTCGTGGTTCCGAGAGGGAACGTGTCACCTCCGTGTGCGAAACGACATACGTACACTACCTTCTCCGGCCTTAATTTTTTTACACATCCGGATTAGACCGAATAGAAGTACCGTGCTAAATTTTGGAATTATTCCGGGTTCGTTTCGCCTTTTTTATACATTAATTGAGTTTTTGGGCATTTAATGTGCATAATTCAAATTGGAACTACAAGCACATGCTCCAGTGCACCAAAGTTGTTTGAAAAATCACATGTGTGTCCTTGGGTGAATTTCTAGGTCCCATGCAAGAGATGGCAGTGAAATTCAAACATCTGGGCGTCATGGCTCGGCCGGAAAGATTGAAAAACTTGGTTTTTTAATTCGTGAAATTCCAAAAAGTCTGAAAATCATGAAACTTGGCATGGTGTCATGACATGGCACCAACATGTTGCGGTAATTTTTTTGGCCGAATTGGGACAAGCTTTGGTGTAAGCTTCTTGCAAAACGGATTTTCCCTCAAGAAGGCTCGTGGTTCCGAGAGGGAACGTGTCACCTCCATGTGCGAAACGACATACGTACACTGCCTTCTCCTGCCTTAATTTTTTTACACATCCAGATTAGACCAAATAGAAGTACCGTGCTAAATTTTGAATTATTCCGGGTTCGTTTGGCCTTTTTTATACATTAATTGAGTTTCTGGGCATTTAATGTGCATAATTCAAATTTGAACTACAAGCACATGCTCCAGTGCACCAAAGTTGTTTGAAAAATCACATGTGTGTCCTTGGGTGAATTTCTAGGTCCCTTGCAAGAGATGGGAGTGAAATTCAAACATCTGGGCGTTGTGGTTCGGCCGGAAAGATTGAGAAACTTGGTTTTTTAATTCGTGTAATTCCAAAACACACCTGAAAATCATGAAACATGGCATGGTGTCATGACATGGCACCAACATGCTGCGGTAATTTTTAGGCCAAATTGGGACAAGCTTTGGTGTAAGCTTCTTGCAAACCGGAGCTTCCCTCAAGAAGGCTCGTGGTTCCTAGAGGGAACGTGTCACCTCCGTGTGCGAAACGACATACATACACTGCCTTCTCCTGCCTTAATGTTTTTTCACATCCAGATTAGACGAAATAGAAATACCGTGCTAAATTTTGGAATTATTCCGGGTTTGTTTGGCCTTTTTTATACATTAATTGAGTTTCTGGGCATTTAATGTGCATAATTCAAATTTGAACTACAAGCACATGCTCCAGTGCACCAAAGTTGTTTGAAAATCACATGTGTGTCCTTGGGTGAATTTCTAGGTCCCATGCAAGAGATGGGAGTGAAATTCAAACATCTGGGCATCGCGGCTTGGCCGGAAAGATTGAGAAACTTGGTTTTTTAATTCCATTAATTCCGAAACACGCCTAAAAATCATGAAACTTGGCATGGTCTCATGACATGGCACCAACATGCTGCGGTAATTTTTTTGGCCGAATTGGGACAAGCTTTGGTGTAAGCTTCTTGCAAACCGGAGCTTCCCTCAAGAAGGCTAGTGGTTCCGAGAGGGAACATGTCACCTCCGTGTGCGAAACGACATACGTACACTGCCTTGTCCCGCCTTAATTTTTTTACACAGCCAGATTATGCCGAATAGAAGTACCGTGCTAAATTTTGGAATAATTCTGGGTTCGTTTGGCCTTTTATACATTAATTGAGTTTCTGGGCATTTAATGTGCAGAATTCAAATTTGAACTACAAACACATGCTCCAGTGCACCAAAGTTGTTTGAAAAATCACATGTGTGTCCTTGGGTGAATTTCTAGGTCCCATGCAAGAGATGGGAGTGAAATTCAAACATTTGGGCGTCGTGGCTCAGCCGGAAGGATTGAGAAGCTTGGTTTTTCCATTCCTGTAATTCCAAAACACGCCTGAAAATCATGAAACTTGGCATGGTCTCATGACATGGCACCAACATGCCGTGGTAATTTTTCTGTCCTATTTGCGAAGGCCCACACATTAACAATCAACAAAGTCATTTTGGAACAAGTGCTGTCACGTTATGCTACCTCTTGAGCATGCGTTGGTTTTCCCTTGAAGAGGAAAGGGTGATGCAGCAAAGTAGCGTAAGTATTTCCCTCGGTTTTTGAACCAAGGTATCTATCCAGTAGGAGACTACACGCAAATCCCTCGTACGTGCACAAACAATCAAGAACTTTTCAACCAACGCGATAAAGGGGTTGTCAATCCCTTCACGGCAACTTGCAAAAGTGAGATCTGATAAAGATAATAAGATAACTGTTTTTGGTATTTTTGTTGTATAGATTGGAAAGTAAAGATTGCAAAATAAACGGCGACAGAAATAGCTAGTTGATGGGAGATTAATATGATGGAAAATAGACCCGGGGGCCATAGGTTTCACTAGTGGCTTCTCTCAAGATAGCATAATCTACGGTGGGTGAACAAATTACTGTCGAGCAATTGATAGAAAAGCGCATAGTTATGAGAATATCTAGGCATGATCATGTATATAGGCATCACGTCTGTGACAAGTAGACCAAAACGATTCTGCATCTACTACAATTACTCCACACATCGACCGCTATCCAGCATGCATCTAGAGTATTAGGTTCATAAGAAGAGAGTAACACATTAGGCAAGATGACATGATGTAGAGGGATAAACTCAAGCAATATGATATAAACCCCATCTTTTTATCCTCGATGCCAACAATACAATACGTGCCTTGCTGCGCCTATTGTCACTCGGAAAGGACACTGCAAGATTGAACCCAAAGCTAAGCACTTCTCCCATTGCAAGAAAGATCAATCTAGTAGGCCAAACCAAACTGATAATTCAAAGAGACTTGCAAAGATATTAAATCATGCATATAAGAATTCAGAGAAGAATCAAATATTGTTCATAGATAATCTTGATCATAAACCCACAATTCATTGGATCTCGACAAACACATCGCAAAAAGAATTAGATCGAATAGATCTCCAAGAAGATCGAGGAGAACTTTGTATTGAGATCCAAAGAGAGAGAACAAGCCATCTAGCTAGTAACTATGGACCCGAAGGTCTGTGGTAAACTACTCACACATCATCGGAGAGGCTATGTTGTTGATGTAGAAGCCCTCCGTGATCGATTGCCCCTCCGGCGGAGCGCCGGAAAAGGCCCCAAGATGGGATCTCATGGGTACAGAAGGTTGCGGCGGTGGAAATAGGGTTTCATGGTGCTCCTGGATGTTTTCAGGGTATATGAGTATATATAGGCGAAAGAAGTAGGTCGGTGGAGCCACGAGGGGCCCACGAGGGTGGGGGGGGGGGCGCCCTCCTACCTCGTGGCCGCCTCGTTGCTTCCTTGACGTCCACTCCAAGTCTCCTGGATTGCGTTTGTTCCAAAAACGATCCTCGCGAAGGTTTCATTCCTTCTGGATTCCGTTTGATATTCCTTTTCTGCGAAACACTGAAATAGGCAAAAAAAACAACTATTCGCACTGGGCCTTCGGTTAATAGGTTAGTCCCAAAAATAATATAAAAGTGCATAATAAAGCCCATTAAACATCCAAAACAAATAATATAATAGGATGGAACAATAAAAAATTATAGATACGTTGGAGACGTATCAAGCATCCCCAAGCTTAATTCCTGCTCGTCCTCGAGTAGGTAAATGATAAAAACAGAATTTTTGATGTGGAATGCGACCTAACATAATTTTCAATATAATTTTCTCTTTTGTGGCATGAATGTTCAGATCCGAAAGATTCAAGACAAAAGTTTAATATTGACATAAAAATAATAATACTTCAAGCATACTAACTAAGCAATTATGTCTTCTCAAAATAACATGGCCAAAGAAAGCTTATCCCTACAAAATCATATAGTTTGGCTATGCTTCATTTTCGTCACACAAAAATGCTCTCATCATGCACAACCCCGATGACAAGCCAAGCAATTGTTTCATACTTTAGTAATCTCAAACTTTTTTCAACTTTCACGCAATTGAGCGTGAGCCATGGACATAGCACTATGGGTGGAATAGAATATAATGATGGGGGTTGTGTGGAGAAGACAAAAAAGGAGAAAGTCTCACATTGACGCGGCTAATCAATGGGCTAGGGAGATGCCCATCAATTGATGTCAATGCAAGGAGTAGGGATTGCCATGCAACGGATGCACTAGAGCTATAAATGTATGAAAGCTCAACAAAAGAAACTAAGTGCGTGCGCATCCAACTTGCTTCCTCACGAAGACCTAGGGCATTTGAGGAAGCCCATTGTTGGAATATACAAGCCAAGTTCTATAATGAAAAATTCCCACTAGTATATGAAAGTGACAAAATAAGAGACTCTCTATCATAAAGATCATGGTGCTACTTTGAAGCACAAGTGTGGAAAAAAGGATAGTAGCATTGTCCCTTTTATTTCTTTTCTTTTTTGGGCCTTTTTTATTTGGCCTCTCTTTTTTTTCCTTTTTTTATTTGTGACAATGCTCTATTAATGATGATCATCACACTTCTATTTATTTACAACTCAATGATTACAACTCGATACTAGAACAATATATGACTCTATATGAGTGCCTCCGGCGGTGTACCGGGATGGGCAATGAATCAAGAGTGACATGTATGATAAATTATGCATGGTGGCTTTGCCACAAATACGATGTCAACTACATGATCATGCAAGGCAATATGACAATGATGAAGCGTTTCATAATAAATGAAACGGTGGAAAGTTGCATGGAAATATATGTCGGAATGGCTATGGAAATGCCATAATAGGTAGGTATGGTGGCTGTTTTGAGCAAGATATAAGGAGGTTTATGTGTGATAGAGCATATCATATCACGGGGGTTGGATGCACCGGCGAAGTTTGCACCAACTCTCAAGGTGAGAAAGGGCAATGCACGGTACCGAAGAGGCTAGCAATGATGGAAAGGAGAGAGTGCGTATAATCCATGGACTCAACATTAGTCATAAAGAACTAACATACTTGTTGCAAAAATCTACAAGCTATAAAAACCAAGCATTATGCGCATGCTCCTAGGGGGATAGATTGGTAGGAAAAGACCATCGCTCGTCCCCGACCGCCACTCATTAGGATGACAATCAAAGAACACCTCATGTTTCAAATTTGTCACACAACGGTTACCATACGTGCATGCTATGGGACGTGCAAACTTCAACAGAAGTATTTCTTAAATTCACAACTACTCAACTAGCACAACTCTAATATTACCATCTTCATATCTCAAAACAATCATCACGTATCAAACTTCTCATAGTATTCAATGCACTTTTTATGAAAGTTTTTATTATACCCGTCTTGGATGCCTATCATATTAGGACTAATTTTATAGCCAAAGCAAATTACCATGCTGTTCTAAAGGACTCTCAAAATAATATAAGTGAAGCATGAGAGATCAATAATTTCTATAAAATAAAACCACCACCGTGCTCTAAAAGATATAAGTGAAGCACTAGAGCGAAATTATCTAGCTCAAAAGATATAAGTGAAGCACATAGAGTATTATAATAAATTCTGATTTATGTGTGTCTGTCAAAAAGGTGTGTACATCAAGGATGATTGTGGTAGTCTAACACGCAAAAACTCAAATCATACAAGACGCTCCAAGCAAAAACACATATCATGTGGTGAATAAAAATATAGCCTCAAGTAAAGTTATCGATGGACTAAGACGAAAGAGGGGATGCCTTCCGGGGCATCCCCAAGCTTAGGCTTTTGGTTGTCCTTGAATTTTACCTTGGGGTGCCTTGGGCATCCCCAAGCTTAGGCTCTTGCCACTCCTTATTCCAAAATCCATCAAATCTTTACCCAAAACTTGAAAACTTCACAACACAAAACTCAACAGAAAATCTCATGAGCTCCGTTAGTATAAGAAAACAAATCACCACTTTAAGGTACTGTAATGAACTCATTCTTTATTTATATTGGTGTTAAACCTGCTGTATTCCAACTTCTCTATGGTTCATACCCCCGATACTAGCCATAGATTCATCAAAATAAGCAAACAACACACGAAAAACATAATCTGTCAAAAACAGAATAGTCTGTAGTAATCTGTATCAAACGTATACTTCTGTAACTCCAAAAATTCTGAAATAAATTGGTGGACGTGAGGAATTTGTCTATTAATCATCTGCAAAAAGAATCAACCTAAAAGCACTCTGCTGCTACGGCCGTGCGGCGGGACATGTTGGCTGCTTTCGTGGCGAGGCGGGACATCTCTCCTGCTCCTGCTTCCAGGCTCGCCTCTCCCTGGTGGCAATCTCTCGACCTAGAAATCACGCTGGCCATGGCGGACGCAAGGGAACGATGATGAATGACTTGTTTGTTTTTGACTTTTTGTGGATGAGGAATTGAGGAGGAATGTGCAGTCATCTTGGAGTAGTAGTATTTATAACCGCGTAGTAATACGCTCCTAAGTGGGAAACCGTTTAGGTTTTGATCGGTGTGAACATGTTTGCAATTTGGAATGTGACGGGACGCGGCCTCCCTGTTATTCTAAAAAAAATTGCGACGGGATGCATGCTCAAACTTTACTGGCGGTTATAAGTGCGGCACTATTCCCGCAAGGCGTAACGTGGGCATGTACGCCTTCTCGGCCGCATACGTGGTGTTTGCACCATAGGGTGCACCGCAATAGGCAATGTCAGCACATGTCTCGTTCCAACAACCGTGCGCGCTCGTTATTACCATCACGCACGCTTCTTTTAATTAGAATGGGTGTGCCCCTCTAGCGCACACACGTTGATCTAGCTAACTGTTTCAGTTTGTTGTGGCTAATCGCAAACAGTTCATCCATGTGAAGTGTATGCCATCAATCGCAAACACTTTGATCTGGCTTACCCGTTTTTGTTCTGTTGCCTAATCGCAAACAGTTAATCCTTCTGAAGCGTATGCCCTCAATCACACACACCTTGATCTGGCTAACCGTTTCTTTTGTGTTGCCTAATCGCAAACAGTTCATCCGAGTGAACCGTATGCTGTATATCGCACACACCTTCATTTGGCTGCCCGTTTCTTTTGTGTTGCCTAATCACAAACAGTTCATCCAAGTGAACCGTATGCTCTATATCACACACGCCTTCATCAGGCTGCCCGTTTCTTTTGTTCCGCCTCATCGCAAACAGTTCATTGGACTGAACCGTATGCCCTGGATCGCACACGCAACTAAAATCTGAACCGTATTTGATGCATCCTCCATTGCAAACGTTTTGCACCTTTTTTGATGGTTTTTTACATCCCCGTTTGTGATTGATGCATCGCACACAGTTTTGTGAAAGGGTCTCTGATCGTAGTGTCGCATTAGCAGCATCCTGCAGTAGTGCTAGTGCAGAGTTTAAAGGTGGCGTCCGACTGCCTGGGAGTGGTGAATGATATAAACAAGGGAACGGGAGGTTCTCATGCGGCAGTAGTACATGAAATAATGAACCATAGTAGTAGTTTTTTTTTTGCTCTTTTGTTCATGAGCCACGGTATCATAATTTCGAGGCTCACAATCTCGCCAAGTTTGCTTGTTATCCCAGTTTAGGTAGACAAGTGTGGCTGGGCACTCCCCATGATCCACGACGTGTACCTATGAACATTCTTGATTAATAAAGTGGCGAGTTTCTAAAAAAACGCAATAAAATGGCTCGGCCAGTGTTTTTTTAAAGAAAAGGAAACAATTGTCTGCCTTATGCATTCAGAAGGAGCTCGAGCTAGGATGACCAGAGGCAAGTCATCAATATAACGTATCTACAAGGAAAGATTGTGCCTCCACTCATCTTGTCGGCCGGTCTTTGACGCGCCATGGAAGTGAAGGTCGGACACAACACTGCCCTTTTAATTGTAGGGCCTTTTTGGGTTGTGTTCATCAAGGGTAAATTGGCACAACGATTTGTTGGATCATACAAGATCCTCGCTAGGAGAGGCAATGTAGCTTACCAACCAGAACTATCAGAAGGGTTGTAACCCGTATATGTCTTAACCCAAGGGAATTAAAGAACAATAACTATCTACCCTGCAATTATGTTGCCATGTACGTAGTACACTCGCACCCGAACCGTACTTTGGGAAAAGTTTGCTGTACAGGTAGCTAGGAAAACAATAATAAAGGGATTAGAACATCACCAACAAATACCCTATCCTTTGGGAAAACTTTGCTATATCGGTTTTTAGAAAAACAATAATAAAGGGATTAGGGCATCACCAACAGTTCCCCTATCCCATATTTCTGGCATAGAGGGAGTTGGGCCAAAAAGCATGCTCCACCGATTCTCTAAAACAAGAAAAAAATAGAGGACCCGGTGTAATCAATCCAACCCCCCTCCATCTAGGAGGAGACCACCCTACCTGTAAACGTTCCACCAAATGTGGTGCCAAGGATCTTTCGTCTCCTGCCTAAACTTTCAACGCGTCTTCATCTCCTCCCCCATGAACAACCGCGAAATTGCCGCCGTTGGAGCACCGATGACCACGGCCGACCATGACGCCGAGCTCGCTGTCAGCTCAGCCTCCATTGGCTGGCCTAGGGCCCCCACATATCCCGATGGCCTATGCCTCCTCCGGTCGTGGCCGCCAGCGCCGCCCCTCCATGAGTGATCAGCGGTGAAGCGGCCCCGCCAAACCGCCGACCAATGCCGCGCCACCGCGGTGGCTAAGAAGCCAATGGTGCCATAGAAGACGAAGGATGCGGGCATGGTTTGTCAATCTTCCGTGTCATCGCATCCATCGCTAAACTTCGACCCTACCCACATCTATCCTTCATGGCCATGTCCTCCTTCTCTGAAGCCGGTGAGGAATTTGACATGTACAAAACCAATGAGGAGCATGACGATCTAATTAAGAGGTAAAAAATTGTGTTGCGAGTTCGTTCATTTTTCACAATAGACAATATTATTTGCATTGCTCATTAGTTTCATAAATTATGATAATGCAGTGAACAATCATACATGGAAATGATGAACAATATAATAGGTGTAGACGATATGTCTCTGTCCACTCCGGTTGAGGGTGGTGATGATCAAGTCAGTTTTGCTTCAAAGACAAAGAAGAGGGGGAGCAACTTAACCAACAATGAGGACAAGACTTTGGTTATGACATGGAAGAGCATAAGCATTGGTCCAATTGTAGGGACCGGTCAAAGCATGAAGACGTACTAGAAGTGCATTTCAGAACACTATCATCGCAATGTGTCCATCTCGATTCAGCGCTCTGCTACTTGTGAGCTGCGTTGGGATTTCCTCGAAGAGGAGAGGAGATGCAGTACAGTAGAGATAAGTATTTACCTCAGTTAAGAACCAAGGTTATCAATCCAGTAGGAGAATCACACAAAGCCTCGTGAACAACACATGCACACACAAAAGAAAATACTTGCACCCAACGCAAACAAGAGGGTTGTCAATCCCCTTGGTGGTTACTTGCAAGGATTAAATCTCGTAGTGGTAGATAGATAAAGTGCAAAGATAAAATAAAATAAAATAGAAGAGTGCGGCAAAGTATTTTTGTGTTTTTATATATGATAAAATTAAACCCGGGGGCCATAGTTTTTCACTAGAGACTTCTCTCTCGAGCACATAGCATATGGTGGCTGAACAAATTACTGTTGGGTAATTGATAGAAAAGCACATAGTTATGACGATATTCAAGGCAATGATCATGTATATAGGCATCACCTTCGAGACAAGTAGACCGACTCCTGCCTGCACCTACTACTATTCCTCCATCCATCGACCGCTATCCAGCATGCATCTTGGGTATTAAGTATAAAACAGAGTAACGCCTTAAGCAAGATGACATGATGTAGACAAAGGAAACCCAATCAATATGAATAAACCCCGTCGTTTTACCCTTAATGTCAACAATATAATTACATGTCTTGTCCCTTTCTGTCACTGGGATAGAGCACCGCAAGATTGAACCCATCACAAAGCACCTTTCCCAGTGAAGATAAGTCAATCTAGTTGGCCAACCCAAACGGTTAGATCAGAGAGAAATACAAAGCTATAACAATCATGCATAATAAAGTTTAGAAAATACTCAATCACTTCTCACGAATATTCAAATCATAAACCCACAATTCATCGGATCCCAACGAACACACCACAAAAGAAGATTACATTGAATAGAACTCCAAGAACATCGAGGAGAACACTGTATTGAAGATCAAAGAGAGAGAAGAAGCCATCTAGCTAGTAGCTATGGACCCGTAGGCCTGTGCTGAACTACTCACGCATCATTGGAAGGTAGCAAGGATAATGTAGAAGCCCTCCATGATCGATTCCCCCTCCGGTAGAGTACCGAAAAGTCCAGATGGGACCGTAGAAGAAGGAAGCTTGCGGCGGCGGAAAGAGTGTTTCGAGTGGCTCTCTGGTATATTGGGTATATTGAGAATTTATAGATGCGGAATTAAGTCAAGGGGTGCCACAAGGGATCCGCAAGCTCAAGGGGTGCCCCCAGGGGCGTGCCTGGTGAGCTTGTCGCTCCCTCGTGGCTTTTCTGGTCTTCTCCAGAACCTTCATGGGTTCCTTCCAGTCCAGGAAAAAACACCGCAAAGTTTCATCATGTTTGGACTTCGTTTGATATTGATTTCTAAAAAGCCAAAAATAAGCAAAATGACAACAACTGGCACTAGGCCCTAGGTTAATAGGTTAAGTCCCAAAAAATAATATAAAATAGCATATAAAACATCTAGTATTGATACTATACTAGCATGGAACAATAAAAAATCATAGATACGTTGGAGACGTATCAAGCATCCCCAAGCTTTATTTGTGCTCCTCCTTGAGTAGGTAATTGATAAAAACAAAATTTTGATGTGGAATGCTACCTAACATTTCTATCATGTAATCTTTATTTTAGGGTATGAATATTAAGATCCAAATGATTTAAAGAAATAGTCTATGATTTGATATAAAGACAACAATACTCACGCATACCAACCAACAATCATGCCTTTCAAAATAAAAATGCTAAAGAACGTTATCCCTACAAATCATATAGTCATGTCATGCTCCATCTTCTTAACAAAAAATATAAATCATGTACAAGCCCGATGACAAGCCAAGTAATTGGTTCATACTTTTTAACGCGCTTTAGCTTTTTTAACCCTCACGCAATACATGAGCGTGAGCCATGGATATAGCACCATTGTGAAATAAAATACGGTGGTAGAGATCAATAAGGGGAAGACAACAAAGGAAGATAGTCTCACATCAAGGTGGCTAATCAACGGGCTATGGAGATGCCCATCAATTGATGTCAATGCGAGGAGTAGGGATTGACATGCAACAGATGCACTAAGAGCTATAGGTGTATGAGAGCTCAAACTGAAAACTAAGTGGGTGTGCACCCAACTTGCTTACTCATGAAGACCTCGGTCATTTGAGGAAGCCCATCATCAAAATATACAAGCCAAGTTTTATAATGAAAAAACCCCACTAGTACATGAAAGTGACATGATAACCCACAAGTACAGGGGATCGCAACATTTTCGAGGGTAGAGTATTCAACCCAAATTTATTGATTCGACACAAGGGGAGCCAAACAATATTCTCAAGTGTTAGCAGTTGAGTTGTCAATTCAACCACACCTGGATAACTTAATATCTGCAGCAAAGTGGTTAGTAGCAAAGTAGTATGATAGTAGTGGTAACGGTAACAAAGGTAACGGTAGCAGAAGTAATATTTTTGGGTTTTGTAGTGATTGTAACAGTAGCAACGGAAAAGTAAATAAGCGAAGAACAATATATGAAAAGCTCGTTGGCATTGGATCGGTGATGGAGAATTATGCCGGATGCGGTTCATCAGACTTAGCAGAAAACAAAACATGGCAGAAATAATAATATGAAGGCCTCTTTGTGAGCTTGATGCACTCACTACAGAGTAATGCATGACAAAACAAGCATACATGCAGCAAGATGGCATGTTTATGAAGCTATGCATGGCAAGAACAAAAGCATAGCATGTATGGATCAACTACAACAAGCTTGGCAAAAATGAATATCATGTTAAGAATCTGCCATAAATATTTTATAGCAAAAGTAGAGCAAGATTGAGTCATGCTATGGCACTCCATAATTGCAAACAAGGGCAGGAATGGATCAATTACAACAATATCTACAAAACATCCTTACTGAACATCTCCAAAATATGCATGGATCTCTCTGTAGCATCAAGTTTACATGGCAACAAAATAACAGCAGACAGACTTGGAGAAAATACCAGTCCCTGAAATCAGAAACATTACGGAGCCTAGTTTGCATGCTTGTGATAGTCACCACAGAGATCACAAAAATATATGGCATACACCTCTGGAAAGATGGCATGGCATACAACAAAACACATGTAGAGCTCATGCCCATAAGATGCACAGATTAAATGCAACAAAAATAACAAATCTCCAAGTTCTGCTAAGTAACAGCAGATAACAACAAGTAGCACTCTTGCACCAGAGATTTGGGCATCAAGATGGCCTCAAACGAACACGGTGCAATGGGACAAAATGAAGAGCATCTAGAGACGAACATTGCGATATATTACACGCATGAAACGGAGCTATATGCAGAGAGTTATGACATGAGGAAGTATGCAACATAATGTAGAAAAATCTCGGACTCGGAAAATTTCGGGGAATCTCGGGGTCAACCTTTGGTGCTGCTCCAGATCCGATCGGGGCCGAGTTCGCCGGAGCTCCTGCCGGACGGGGAGGAGGGAGAGGACGGCGGCCGGAGGGAGAGGGCGACGAGGAGGCCGGGCGGAGGGAGGCGCGGTCGCCGGCGTGCGACGGCATGGCGGCCGGCGCGGCGACGGACGGCGGCGGCGGCGGCTGGGCGGCGGCGGCACGGGGGAAGGCGAGGCGGCGGGCGGGAGGCGGCGGCTCGGCTGCGGGCGAGGTCGCGCGGGCCCGCGGGGGCCGGAGACGGGCTTCCCGGGCCGCGGCGTACGGGCGGCGGCGGGCGCCACGTGGCGCGTCCCGATTGGGCGCGGCCGGCGGTGGGGATTTGTCCGGCGCGGACCGGACGCGTCCGGCGGCGGAGAGGGAGCGGGGCTAGGGTTGGACAGCGAATGTTTTCGGGAGGGGATGCAAATATATAGCTAGAGGGAGCTAGGAGAGTCCAAATGAGGTGCGGTTTTCGCCCACACGATCGTGATCGAACGACCTAGAGAATGGGAGAGAGTTTGGTGGGTTTTGGGCTGTTTAGAGAGGGGTTTTTGCTGCACCACACAGAAGGCATCTGCGGTTACCCAGTTAACCGTTGGAGTACCAAACGACCTCCAAATGGAACGAAACTTGACCGGTGGTCTACCGGTGGTATACCAAGGCCACTTGACAAGACTCGGTCCATTCCGAGAAAGTTCAACACCCGCTCACGAAAAGAAACAAGAGGGGTGCGCCGGAAGAGGTGGGAGCGCTGGATTGCAAAACGGACAACAGGGAAAATGCTCGGATGCTTGAGACGAACACGTATGCAAATGCAATGCACATGATGACATGATATGATATGCATGACATGAACAAAATGCAAAACGAAAGACAAAACCCGACCATGGAGGGAATATCACAACACATAGCCGAAAATGGCAAGAGTTGGAGTTACAAATATGGAAAGTTACATCCGGGGTGTTACAAATGGTGTCAATAAACCCATCCACATCTTGACGATGTGGTTCATCTAAACTACCCTCAAAAGGTATTTTGCAAACCTTGCAAAATTCATCTAGTGGCATCTTCTTAACATCATCATATAAATGAAACTCTACTGAAGGAGGTGTTTCCTTAGGAAAATAGTAGAAGTTTTGCACAGAAGTATTGGTGAGTAAGAGATACTGATGACGTTGGTCGCGGAGGAAGTCAGTGAGGCCTGCATTCTTAGCCAATGAATAGAAACAGGGGTTGTACAGGCTGTTTGCCGTCAGTTGGCAGATGACAAAGAGGTTTGCCATCAGCCAGAGGACGGCAAAGCTGCCACATGGCAGCTACCTGTGCAACCTGGGGGCACTGGGCTGGCCTATATGGTTGCTTTGCCGTCCGCTGGCAGACGGCAAAGACCTTTGCATCTTTGCCATCTGCCAGCGGACGGCAAAGCATGCCACATGTCAGCTACCTGGGCTGGCCTACATGGGCACTTTGGCGTCGGCTGGCAGACGGCAAATAATGCCGTTAACCCCCTAACGGACCTAAGCTTCCACGTGTGCCGTCCAGGCTCTTTGGCGTTTGCCAGCGGACGACAAAGACCATTTCATCTTTGCCGTCCGCCAGCAGACGGCAAAGAACCCTTTGCCGTAGCTTATTCAGCTGGACCTGTTGTCGTCTGCTGGCTGATGGCAAAGGCCTTTGCCATCCGCCAGGCATGCCTTTGCCGTCTGAAATGGTAGACGACAAAGTGCCCGATTCCTGTAGTGTAACGGTGTTCAAGAAAGGTCTACCAAAGATAATGGGACAAAAGTCATCTTGTGGGGAACCAAGAACTAGAAAATCAGTAGGGTATTTTATTTTCCCACACAAGACTTCAACATCTCTAACAATCCCAAGTGGTGTGATGGTGTCTCTATTAGCAAATTTAATTGTGGCATATATTTCTTCTATTTCAGCGGGTGCTATGTCATCCATAATTGCTTGATATAAGGTAAATGGAATAGCACTTACGCTAGCACCTATATCACATAAACCATGATAACAATGATCTCCTATTTTAACTGAGACAATAAGCATGCCAATAATGGGTCTATGTTTATCCTCTTTATCAGGTTTGGCAATTCTAGTAGCTTCGTTACAGAAGTAAATAATATGCCCATCCATATCTTCTTCCAAGAGATCTTTATCCATAGTGTTCAACTTCAGCATGGTCTAGGTTCTACTTTGATTTGTTCATCAGGTTTAGGTGTTCTAATATAACTGTTGTTGACCATAGTTGAAACTTCAGCATGTTCCTTTATCCTAACAGGGAAAGGTGGTTTCTCAATATAAGCAGTAGGAACAACTGGATCAACATTATAAAGTATAGTTTCTTCTTTAACTGGTACCGGTTCTTTAGTTTCTTCTTTAATAGGTGGGTGATATTTAAATCACTTCTCTTTAGGGAGATCAACATGAGTAGCAAATGATTCACAAAAGGAAGCTACTATCTCAGAGTCAAGTCCATATTTAGTGCTAAACTTTTGAAAAGCATCGATATTCATAAAAGATTTAACACACTCATACTTAAGCTTAATACCTGACTCTTTACCTTCGTCGAGTTCCCAATCTTCAGAGTTGCATTTAATTCTTTCCAAAAGATCCCACCGGAATTCAATGGTCTTCTTCATAAAATAACCAGCACAAGAAGTATCTGATAACCCACAAGTATAGGGGATCAATTGTAGCTCTTTTCGATAAGTAAGAGTGTCGAACCCAACGAGGAGCAGAAGGAAATGACAAGTGGTTTTCAGCAAGTTAATGTCTGCAAGTGCCGAAATTATAAGTAGCAGAGTAGTTTGATAGCAAGATAATTTGTAACGAGCAAGTAATGATAGTACTAACAAAAGTGAAGCAAGGTAGCCCAATCCTTTTGAGGCAAAGGACAAGGCAAAACGGTCTCTTAATAAGCAAAGTGTTCTTGAGGGTACACGGGAATTTCATCTAGTCACTTTCACCATGTTGGTCCGATTTGTGTTCGCTACTTTGATAATTTGATATGTGGGTGGACCGGTGCTTAGGTGCTGTTCTTACTTGAACAAGCCTCCTACTTATGATTAACCCTCTCAAAAGCATCCACAACTACAAGAAAAGTATTAAGAATAAATTCTAACCATAGCATTAAACTTTTGGATCCAATCAGTCCCTTACGGAATAGCGCATAAACTGGGGTTTAAGCTTCTGTCACTCTCACAACCAATCATCTAATTGATACTCCACAATGCATTCCCTTAGGCCCAAATATGGTGAAGTGTCATTTAGTCGACGTTCACATGACACCACTAAGGGAATTACAACATACATACTATCAAAATACCCAACACATCTCAAGTTCACATGATGACTTGCAACATGATTTCTCCCGTGACCTCAAGAACAAAAGTAACTACTCACAAATGATAATCATGCTCAAGATCAGAGGGGTATTAAGTAGCATATTGGATCTGAACATATAATCTTCCACCAAATAAACCATATATCAATCAACTACAAGATGTAATCAACACTACTAGTCACTCACAAGCGACAATCTATAGTTCTGGTAACAAGATTGAACACAAGAGATGAACTAGGGTTTGAGATGAGATGGCGATGTTGAAGATGTTGATGGAAATTGCCCTCCCCAAGATGGGAGAGTTGTTGGTGATGATGATGATGATGATTTCCCCCTCCGGGAGGGAAGTTCCCCTGGCGGAATCGCTCCGCTAGAGGGCAAAAGTGCTCCTGCCCAAGTTCCGCCTCGAGACGGCGGCGCTCCGCCTCGAAAGTCATCTCCTTATTTTTTCTAGTTCAAAATGACCTATATACTAGAATATGGGCACCGGAGGTGGGCCTCGGTGAGCACAACCCACCAGGGCGCGCCTGGGCTCCCTTGCGCGCCCAGGTGTGTTGTTCCCACCTGGTGGGCCCCCTCACGTAGAAATTCTCTCTTGCTTCACTTAAATAATTTTGAGAGAAAGAAAATTTGTTATGCTCATGATCTTCACTTATATTTTTTTGAGCTTATGAAAAGCAACACATGAAAATTAGTTCCAAAGTGATAGATATCCAAGAAGGATAAAAGAAGTAAAAATGTCATGAAGATCATTGGACAAAATAAACTTGATTCTTAGTAATAGTTTTGAGATACGATGATGTTATATGTGAGTTATGTTGATGAGTAATTGTGATCTAGTAAGAATATTGGTGTTAAGGTTTGTGATTCCCTATGCATGCATGAAAGTCAATAATCATGAATGAAAATTATATCCTACTTGTGGTGCATTATTCGGTGTTAATTATGCTTAATGCTTGCTGATGAGATTATTCATTTCTTGGTTGGTCGCTTCCCAATCTTTTGCTAGCCTTCATTTTGCACTATGTGTGACCTGTACTTGTATATCCAAAATCCTTTAAACCAGTTTTGCCACATGGGTTCACTATATCTACCTATATTCGGTATTCTTTTGCCGTTCTAAGCAAATTTGCATGTGCCATCTCTAACTTTCAAAAAAAAATAAACTTCTCTTTTGTGTGTTTGTTTCGCTCACGGAACGGCAACGGGTGGCTAATATTTTCCATGCTAGATGTGTTATTCTCAAGATGAGTCTTTATTCACTTGTCATTGCACGAGAGTAAGGCAAAGGTCTTAGGGATGCCTAGTCCCGAAATGCAAAAAAATATTTACTTTATGTTGTCAAATAATAAATTCCTTGGAAAGTGTTGGTATGGAGGGCACCCATGGATACGGCTTGCCATGGAAAGTGAAAGAATGGTGGAAAAAGGAATAAACTTTATTTTCTGTTTGGGAACCACCTGTGGCATATCTAGCATGGAAAGTGTTCGGAACTCTAAGTCGTTTTCGTTGGTGGGATGGATACACCTCCCAAAATGTTTTTATCTCTAATTTTTTGCTTTGAGCTCTGGCACCTCTACAAATCCCTACTTCCCTCTGCGAAGGACCTTTCTTTTACTTTATGCAATTTTTATTTTGAAATTTGAGTCTCCGTCTTCTCTCATAAAAATCACCAACTAGGAGGCAATATGATCGTGCTCAAGTATTGGGTGTAGTTAATATACGAGTGTGTTTGATGAATGGATCAATGTTTGAGCATGATGGGCTAGGGATAACTTATTTTAGCGTTGATATTTTGAAAGGCATGGTTGCTTGTTGATATGCTTGAGTATCTAAATTATTATGTCAAAACTAGACTATTGCTTTGAACAACTAAAAGTCCAAATGTCCATGCTATAAGAAAAGAATATGATATGACTTGATGAACAGCACTACACATCAAAAATTCTGTTTTTATCACATACCTACTCGAAGATAAGTAGGAGTTAAGCTTGGGGATGCTGATACGTCTCCAACGTATCTATAATTTTTGATTGTTCCATGTGAAGGAAATATGCCCTAGAGGCAATAATAAAGTTATTATTTATTTCCTTATATCATGATAAATGTTTATTATTCATGCTAGAATTGTATTAACCGGAAACATGATACATGTGTGAATACATAGACAAACAGAGTGTCACAAGTATGCCTCTACTTGACTAGCTCGTTAATCAAAGATGGTTATGTTTCCTAGCCATAGACAAAGAATTGTCATTTGATTAACGGGATCACATCATTAGAGAGTGATGTGATTGACTTGACCCATTCCGTTAGCTTAGCACTTGATCGTTTAGTATGTTGCTATTCCTTTCTTCATGACTTATACATGTTCCTATGACTATGAGATTATGCAACTCCCGTTTACCGGAGGAACACTTTGTGTGCTACCAAACGTCACAACATAACTGGGTGATTATAAAGGTGCTCTACAGGTGTCTCCGAAGGTACTTGTTGGGTTGGCGTATTCGAGATTAGGATTTGTCACTCCGATTGTCGGAGAGGTATCTCTGGGCCCACTCGGTAATGCACATCACTTAAGCCTTGCAAGCATTGCAACTAATGAGTTAGTTGCAGGATGATGTATTACAGAACGAGTAAAGAGACTTGCCGGTAACGAGATTGAACTAGGTATTGAGATACGGACGATCGAATTTCGGGCAAGTAACATACCGATGACAAAGGGAACAACGTATGTTGTTATGCAGTCTGACCGATAAAGATCTTCGTAGAATATGTAGGAGCCAATATGGGCATCCAGGTTCCGCTATTGGTTATTGACCGGAGACGTGTCTCGGTCATGTCGACATAGTTCTCGAACCCGTAGGGTCTACACGATTAAAGTTCGATGACAGTTATATTATGAGTTTATGTGTTTTGATGTACCGGAGGTAGTTTGGAGTCCCGGATGTGATCACGAACATAACAAGGAGTCTGGAAATGGTCGAGACCTTAAGATTGATATATTGGACGACTATATTCGGACACCGGAATGGTTCCGGGGGTTATCGGATATATACCAGAGTACCGGGGGGTTACCGGAACCCCCCGGAGGTTATTGGGCCTCATGGGCCCAAGTGGTGGAAGAGGAGAGGCGGCCAGGAGGTGGCGCGCGGCCCCCCTTGCCCCAATCCGAATTGGGAAAGGGAAGGGGGCGGCGGCCCCCCTTCTCCTTCCTTCTCTCCACCTCCTCCTTCCCCCTTCTCCTAGTTGGAATAGGAAAGGGGGCAAAACCTACTTGGAGTAGGATTGCCCCCTCTTGGGCGCGCCTCTTCCCCTTGGCCGGCCCCCTCCTCCTCCCCCCTTTATATACGGAGGAGGGGGGCACCCCATAGAGACCACAATTGATCCCTTGGATCTCTTAGCCGTGTGTGGTGTCCCCCTCCACCACAATCCACCTCGATAATATCGTAGCGGTGCTTAGGCGAAGCCCTGCGTCGGTAGAACATCATCATCGTCACCACGCCGTCGTGCTGACGGAACTCTCCCTCAAAGCTCGACTGGATCGGAGTTCGAGGGACATCATCAAGTTGATGGTGTGCTGAACTCGTAGGTGCCGTACGTTCGGTACTTGATCATTCAGATTGTGAAGACGTATGACTACATCAACCGCGTTGTGCTAATGCTTCCGCTTTCGTTCTACGAGGGTACGTGGACACACTCTCCCCTCTCGTTGCTATGCATCACCATGATCTTGCGTGTGCGTAGGATTTTTTTTGAAAATACTACGTTCTCCAACAGTGGCATCCGAGCCAGGTTTTATGTGTTGATGTCATATGCACGAGTAGAACACAAGTGAGTTGTGGGCGACACAAGTCATACTGCTTACCAGCATGGCACACATTGGTTCAGCGGTATTGTTGGATGAAGCGGCCTGGACCGACATTACGCGTACGCTTATGCGAGACTGGTTCTACCGACGTGCTTTGCACACAGGTGGCTGGCGAGTGTCAGTTAGTTGAACCGAGAGTGGCTACGCCTGGTCCTTGAGAAGGTTAAAACAACACTAACTTGACGAACTATCGTTGTGGTTTTGATGCGTAGGTAAGAACAGTTCTTGCTCAGCCCGTAGCAGCTACGCAAAATTTGCAACAACAAAGTAGAGGACGTCTAACTTGTTTTTGCAGGGCATGTTGTGATGTGATATGGTCAAGGCATGATGCTATATTTTATTGTATGAGATGATCATGTTTTGTAACCGAGTTATCGGCAACTGGCAGGAGCCATATGGTTGTCGCTTTATTGTATGCAATGCAATCGCCCTGTAATTGCTTTACTTTATCACTAAGCGGTAGCGATAGTCGTAGAAGCAATAGTTGGCGAGACGACAACGATGCTACGATGGAGATCAAGGTGTCGTGCCGGTGACGATGGTGATCATGATGGTACTTAGGAGATGGAGATCACAAGCACAAGATGATGATGGCCATATCATATCACTTATATTGATTGCATGTGATGTTTATCTTTTATGCATCTTATCTTGCTTTGATTGACGGTAGCATTATAAGATGATCTCTCACTAAATTTCAAGATAAAAGTGTTCTCCCTGAGTATGCACCATTGCCAAAGTTCGTCGTGCCCAGACACAACGTGATAATCGGGTGTGATAAGCTCTACATCCATCTACAACGGGTGCAAGCCAGTTTTGCACACGCAGAATACTCAGGTTAAACTTGACGAGCCTAGCATATGCAGATATGGCCTCGAAACACTGAGACCGAAAGGTCGAGCGTGAATCATATAGTAGATATGATCAACATAGTGATGTTCACCATTGAAAACTACTCCATTTCACGTGATGATCGGTTATGGTTTAGTTGATTTGGATCACGTGATCACTTAGATGATTAGAGGGATGCCTATCTAAGTGTGAGTTCTTAA
The DNA here is from genome assembly GCF_018294505.1 of Triticum aestivum. Classification (NCBI taxonomy): domain Eukaryota; kingdom Viridiplantae; phylum Streptophyta; class Magnoliopsida; order Poales; family Poaceae; genus Triticum; species Triticum aestivum. The sequence continues at coordinate 181,335,075 of NC_057802.1, read as the reverse complement.
GTAATATGATTAATTGAACTTAAATTTATCATGAACTTAGTACCTGATAGTATTTTGCATGTCTATATTTGTTGTAGATAGATGGCTCGTGCTGTTGTTCCGTTGAATTTTAATGCGTTCCTTGAGAAAGCAAAGTTGAAAGATGATGGTAGCAATTACACGGGCTGGGTCCGTAACTTGAGGATTATCCTCATTGCTGCACAGAAGAATTACGTCCTGGAAGCACCGCTAGGTGCCAAAGCTGCTGCAGGAGCAACACCAGATGTTATGAACGTCTGGCAGAGCAAAGCTAATGACGACTCGATAGTTCAGTGTGCCATGCTTTACGGCTTAGAACCGGGACTTCAACGACGTTTTGAACTTCATGGAGCATATGAGATGTTCCAGGAGTTGAAGTTAATATTTCAAGCAAATGCCCGGATTGAGAGATATGAAGTCTCCAATAAGTTCTACAGCTGGAAGATGGAGGAGAATAGTTCTGTCAGTGAGCATATACTCAGAATGTCTGGGTATAACAATCACTTGATTCAACTGGGAGTTAATCTTCCAGATGATAGCTTCATTGGCAGAATTCTTCAATCATTGCCACCAAGCTACAAGAGCTTCATGATGAACTATAACATGCAAGGGATGGATAAAACGATTCCCGAGCTCTTCACAATGCTAAAGGCTGCGGAGGTAGAAATTAAGAAAGAGCATCAAGTGTTGATGGTCAATAAGACCACCAGTTTCAAGAAAAAGGGCAAAGGGAAGAAGAAGGGGAACTTCAAGAAGAACAGCAAACAAGTTGCTGCTCAGGAGAAGAAACCCAAGTCTGGACCTAAGCCTGAGACTGAGTGCTTCTACTGCAAGATGACTGGTCACTGGAAGCGGAACTGCCCCAAGTATTTAGCGGATAAGAAGGATGGCAAGGTGAACAAAGGTATATATGATATACATGTTATTGATGTGTACCTTACCAGAGCTCGCAGTAGCACCTGGGTATTTGATACTGGTTCTGTTGCTAATATTTGCAACTCAAAATAGGGACTACGGATTAAGCGAACACTAGCTAAGGACGAGGTGACGATGCGCGTGGGAAACGGTACCAAAGTCGATGTGATCGTCGTCGGTACGCTACCTCTACATCTACCTTCGGGATTAGTATTAGACCTAAATAATTGTTATTTGGTGTCAGCGTTGAGCATGAACATTATATCTGGATCTTGTTTGATGCGAGACGGTTATTCATTTAAATCAGAGAATAATGGTTGTTCTATTTATATGAGTAATATCTTTTATGGTCATGCACCCTTGAAGAGTGGTCTATTCTTGATGAATCTCGATAGTAGTGATACACATGTTCATAATGTTGAAGCCAAAAGATGCAGAGTTGATAATGATAGTGCAACTTATTTGTGGCACTGCCGTTTGGGTCATATTGGTGTAAAGCGCATGAAGAAACTCCATACTGATGGACTTTTGGAATCACTTTATTATGAATCACTTGGTACTTGCGAACCATGCCTCATGGGCAAGATGACTAAAACGCCGTTCTCCAGAACTATGGAGTGAGCAACTGATTTATTGGAGATCATACATACTGATGTATGTGGTCCAATGAATGTTGAGGCTCGCGGCGGGTATCGTTATTTTCTCACCTTCACAGATGATTTAAGCAGATATGGGTATATCGACTTAATGAAACATAAGTCTAAAACATTTGAAAAGTTCAAAGAATTTCAGAGTGAAGTTGAAAATCATCGTAACAAGAAAATAAAGTTTCTACGATCTAATCGTGGAGGAGAATATTTGAGTTACGAGTTTGGTCTACATTTGAAAACAATGCGGAATAGTTTCGCAACTCACGCCTCCCGGAACGCCACAGCGTAATGGTGTGTCCGAACGTCGTAATCGTACTTTACTAGATATGGTGCGATCTATGATGTCTCTTACTGATTTACCGCTATCGTTTTGGGGTTATGCTTTAGAGACGGCCGCATTCACGTTAAATAGGGCACCATCAAAATCCGTTGAGATGACGCCTTATGAACTGTGGTTTGGCAAGAAACCAAAGTTGTCGTTTCTAAAAGTTTGGGGCTACCATGCTTATGTGAAAAAGCTTCAACCTGATAAGCTCGAACCCAAGTCGGAGAAATGTGTCTTCATGGGATACCCAAAGGAAACTGTTGGGTACACCTTCTATCACAGATCCGAAGGCAAGCCATTCGTTGCCAAGAATGGATCCTTTCTAGAGAAGGAGTTTCTCTCGAAAGAAGTGAGTGGGAGGAAAGTAGAACTTGATGAGGTAACAGTACCTGCTCCCTTATTGGAAAGTAGTTCATCACAGAAACCGGTTCCTGTGACGTCTACACAGATTAGTGAGGAAATTAATGATGATGATCATGAAACTTCAGATCAAGTTGTTACTGAACCTCGTAGGTCAACCAGAGTAAGATCCGCACCAGTGTGGTACGTTAATCCTGTTCTGGAGGTTATGTTACTTGACCATGATGAACCTACGAACTATGAAGAAGCGATGGTGAGCCCAGATTCCGCAAAATGGCTTGAGGCCATGAAATCTGAGTGGACTTTGGTTGACTTGCCCGATGATCGGCAAGCCATCGAGAATAAAGGGATCTTCAAGAAGAAGACTGACGCTGACGGTAATGTTACTGTCTATAAAGCACGACTTGTTGTAAAAGGTTTTCGACAAGTTCAAGGGATTGACTACGATGAGACCTTCTCACCCGTAGTGATGCTTAAGTCTGTCCGAATCATGTTAGCAATTGCCGCATTTTATGATTATGAAATTTGGCAAATGGATGTCAAAACTGCATTCCTGAATGGATTTCTGGAAGAAGAGTTGTATATGATGCAACCGGAAGGTTTTGTCGATCCAAAGGTAGCTAACAAAGTGTGCAAGCTCCAGCGATCCATTTATGGACTGGTGCAAGCCTCTCGGAGTTGGAATAAACATTTCGATAATGTGATCAAAGCATATGGTTTTATACAGACTTTTGGAGAAGCCTGTATTTACAAGAAAGTGAGTGGGAGCTATGTAGCATTCTGATATTATATGTGGATGACATATTATTGATCGGAAATGATATAGAATTTCTGGATAGCATAAAGGGATATTTGAATAAGAGTTTTTCAATGAAGGACCTCGGTGAAGCTGCTTATATATTGGGCATCAAGATCTATAGAGATAGATCAAGACGCTTGATAGGACTTTCACAAAGCACTTACCTTGACAAAGTTTAGAAGAAGTTCAAAATGGATCAAGCAAAGAAAGGGTTCTTGCCTGTGTTACAAGGTGTGAAGTTGAGTAAGACTCAATGCCCGACCACTGCAGAAGATAGAGAGAAAATGAAAGATGTTCCCTATGCTTCAGCCATAGGCTCTATCATGTATGCAATGCTGTGTACCAGACCTGATGTGTGCCTTGCTATTAGTTTAGCAGGGAGGTACCAAAGTAATCCAGGAGTGGATCACTGGACAATGGTCAAGAACATCCTGAAATACCTGAAAAGGACTAAGGATATGTTTCTCGTTTATGGAGGTGACAAAGAGCTCATCGTAAATGGTTACGTTGATGCAAACTTTGACACTGATCTGGACGATTCTAAATCGCAAACCGGATACGTGTTTATATTGAATGGTGGAGCTGTTAGTTGGTGCAGTTCTAAACAAAGCGTCGTGGCGGGATCTACGTGTGAAGCGGAGTACATAGCTGCTTCGGAAGCAGCAAATGAAGGAGTCTGGATGAAGGAGTTCATATCCGATCTAGGTGTCATACCTAGTGCATCGGGTCCAATGAAAATCTTCTGTGACAATACTGGTGCAATTGCCTTGGCAAAGGAATCCAGATTTCACAAGAGGACCAAGCACATCAAGAGACGCTTCAATTCCATCCGGGACCAAGTCCAGGTGGGAGACATAGAAATTTGCAAGATACATACGGATTTGAATGTTGCAGACCCGTTGACTAAGACTCTTCCATGAGCAAAACATGATCAGCTCCAAGGCTCCATGGGTGTTAGAATCATTACTGTGTAATCTAGATTATTGACTCTAGTGCAAGTGGGAGACTGAAGGAAATATGCCCTAGAGGCAATAACACAGTTATTATTTATTTCCTTATATCATGATAAATGTTTATTATTCATGCTAGAATTGTATTAACCGGAAACATGATACATGTGTGAATACATAGACAAACAGAGTGTCACTAGTATGCCTCTACTTGAGTAGCTCGTTAATCAAAGATGGTTAAGTTTCCTAACCATAGACATGAGTTGTCATTTGATTAACAGGATCACATCATTAGGAGAATGATGTGATTGACTTGACCCATTCCGTTAGCTTAGCACTTGATCGTTTAGTATGTTGCTATTGCTTTCTTCATGACTTATACATGTTCCTATGACTATGAGATTATGCAACTCCCGTTTACCGGAGGAACACTTTGTGTGCTACCAAACGTCACAACGTAACTGGGTGATTATAAAGGTGCTCTACAGGTGTCTCCGAAGGTACTTGTTGGGTTGGCGTATTTCGAGATTAGGATTTGTCACTCCGATTGTCGGAGAGGTATCTCTGGGCCCACTCGGTAGTGCACATCACTTAAGCCTTGCAAGCATTGCAACTAATGAGTATGTTGCGGGATGATGTATTACGGAACGAGTAAAGAGACTTGCCGGTAACGAGATTGAACTAGGTATTGAGATACCGACGATCGAATCTCGGGCAAGTAACATACCGATGACAAAGGGAACAACGTATGTTGTTATGCGTTTTGACCGATAAAGATCTTCGTAGAATATGTGGGAGCCAATATGAGCATCCAGGTTCCGCTATTGGTTATTGACCGGAGACGTGTCTCGGTCATGTCTACATAGTTCTCGAACCCGTAGGGTCTACACGCTTAAAGTTCGGTGACGGTTATATTATGAGTTTATGTGTTTTGATGTACCGAAGGTAGTTCGGAGTCCCGGATGTGATCACAGACATAACGAGGAGTCTGGAAATGGTCGAGACCTGAAGATTGATATATTGGACGACTATATTCGGACACCGGAATGGTTCCGGGGGTTATCGGATATATACCGGAGTACCGGGGGGTTACCGGAACCCCCCGGAGGTTATTGGGCCTCATGGGTTAAAGTGGTGGAAGAAAAGAGGCGGCCAGGAGGTGGCGCGCGGCCCCCCTTGCCCCGATCCGAATTGGGAAAGGGAAGGGGGCGGCCCCCCCGTCTCCTTCCTTCTTTCCACCTCCTCCTTCCCCCTTCTCCTAGTTGGAATTGGAAAGGGGGGCAAAACCTACTTGGAGTACGATTGCCACCCCTTGGGCGCGCCTCCTCCCCCCTTTATATACGGAGGAGGGGGGCACCCCATAGAGACAACAATTGATCCCTTGGATCTCTTAGCCGTGTGTGGTTCCCCCTCCACCACAATCCACCTCGATAATATCGTAGCGGTGCTTAGGCGAAGCCGTGCGTCGGTAGAACATCATCATCGTCACCACGCCGTCATGCTGACGGAACTCTCCCTCAAAGCTCGGCTGGATCGGAGTTCAAGGGACGTCATCGAGCTGAGCGTGTGCTGAACTCGGAGGTGCCGTATGCTCGGTACTTGATCGGTCGGATCGTGAAGACGTATGACTACATCAACCGCGTTGTGCTAACGCTTCCGCTTTCGGTCTACGAGGGTACGTGGACACACTATCCCCTCTCTTTGCTATGCATCACCATGATCTCGCGTGTGCGTAGGATTTTTTTGAAATTACTATGTTCCCCAACACCATGCTGTTTTATTATCAATCTAGGATGTTTTATAATCATTTTATAGTCATTTTATATCATTATTGGTACTAACCTATTGACATAGTGCCAAGTGCCAGTTGCTGTTTTTTTTCATGTTTTTTACATCGCAGGAAAACAATATCAAACGAAGTCCAAATGCCACGGAACTTCACGATGATTTTTTATGGGCCAGAAGAAAGGCAATGGGCCCTGGTTTCACCTGGGGGTGCCCCAAGGGGGGCACAACCCACCAGGGCGCGCGAGGAGGCCCAGGCGTGCCCTGGTGGGTTGTCCCACCTCGGGTGCCCCCGGACCGCCTCTTTGCTCTATAAATACCACAATATTCCAGAAACCCTAGGACAGGCGTCGAAATATTCATCCAGCCGCCGCAGAGTCCAGAACCACCAGATCCAATCTAGACACCATCATAGAGAGGTTCACTACTTCCATTGGTGCCTCTCCGATTATGCGTGAGTAGTTCTCTGTAGACCTTCGGGTTTGTAGTTAGTAGCTAGATGGCTTTCTCTCTCTCTCTCTCTCTCTCTCTCTCTCTCTCGCTGGATTCTCAATACAATGGTCTCTTGGAGATCCATATGATGTAACTCTTTTGTGGTGTGTTTGTTGGGATCTGATGAACTTTGAGTTTATGATCAGTCATATCTTTTTATATCCATGAAAGTTATTTGAGTTTCTTTGATCTCTTATATGCATGATCTCTTATAGCCTCGTATTTCTTCTCCGATATTTGGGTTTTGTTTGGCCAACTTGATCTATTTATCTTGCAATGGGAAGAGGTGCTTTGTGATCGGTTCGATCTTACGGTGCTTGATCCCAGTGACAGACGGGGAAACGACACACACGTATCGTTGCTACTAAGGATAAAAAGACGAGATCTATATCTACCGCTATATAGATAAATGGATCTTGTCTATATCATGTCATCGTTCTTATTGCATTACTCCATTTTTCCATGAACTTAATACACTAGATGCATGCTGGATAGCGGTCGATGTGTGGAGTAATAGTAGTAGATGCAGGCAGGAGTCGGTCTACTAATCTTGGATGTGATGCCTATGTAATGATCATTGCCTGGATATCGTCATAATTATTTGAAGTTCTATGAATTGCCCAACAGTAATTTGTTTACCCACCGTTTGCTATTTTTCTCGAGAGAAGCCACTAGTGAAACCTACGGCCCTCGGGTCTTCCTTCTCATATATTTGCCTTGCGATCTACTTTTCCTTTGCTTTATTATTCAGATCTATTAAACCAAAAAATACAAAAATACCTTGCTACACTTTATTTATTTGCGATCGATTATTTCAATCTATTACAATTTATGTCACATCCGCTTGCCAATTTCTTGCGCCGTTACCCGAAAGGGATTGACAACCCCTTTAACACATCGGGTTGCGAGGTGTTATTATTTGTGTGCAGGCGCTGTTTACGTTGTGTTGCTTGGTTCTCCTACTAGTTCGATACCTTGGTTTCATAGTTGAGGGAAATACTCTACCGTCGCTATGCTACATCATCCCTGCCTCTCCGGGGAAATACCGACGTAGTTCTAGCTACCATCACCCACCAGGTGCGCCCCTCTGGTAGTTATTTTCTCCAATATTTTTCAAATATTCCATAAAAATTCTTTGTGAAGTTTCAGCTTGTTTAGAGTTGTACATCATAGGTAGCCTGACGTAGCTTTTTCAGGTCCAGATTTCCAGCTGCCGGAATTCTCCCTCTTTGTGTGTACCTTGCATATTATGCGAGAAAAGGCATTGGTATTACTCCAAAAAGCATTATTATGGATAAAAACATCATAAATAACAGTAGCAAAACATGATGCAAAATGGACGTATCATTGCATGGCAATATATCTTGGAATGGCCATGAAAATGGCATAATAGATAGGTATGGTGGCTGTTTTGAGGAAGATATAAGAAGGCTTATGTGTGATATAGCGTATCATATCACGGGATTTGAACGCACTAGCAAAATTTGCACCAACTCTCGAGGTTAGAAAGGGCAATGCATGATACCGAAGAGGCTAACAAATTGCGGAAAGGTAGGAGTGCATATAATCCATGGACTCGCATGAGTCATAAAGAACTCACATACTTATTGTGAAAGCCTATTAGCCCTTGAAGCAATGTACTACTCGCATGCCCCTAGCAAGGAGGTTGGTAGGAGTTAACCATCGCGCGCCCCCGATTATAACAACATGAAGGATTTCAATCAAGGATAGATTATGCTGCAATTTCATCGCAAAACTAGAGCTATATGTGCATGGAAATCACAAACCTTAACATCGATATTTTTACTAAACCACACTCATCCTCTATTACACCCGCATATTACCATCTTAATATCGCAAAACTATTGTAGGGAATCAAACACATCATATTCAGTGATCTACACATTTTATGTAGGATTTCATGACTAACAATGTGAATGACCAATTCCTGTTAACTCTCTAAATAGATATAAGTGAAGCATGAGAGTTTAATTCTTTCTAAAAAATACTTGCCCACACTCTAATAAATATAAGTGAAGCAGAAGAGCATTCTATAAATAACGGTTTTGCAATTGTAGAGAAACGAGCATCCAAACTTCAAAAGTTATAAGTGAAGCACATGAAGCATTCTATAAGGCCATACTCAAAAGATATACGTAAAGTGCAAACAGCATTCTATAAATCAACCAAAGACTATCTTATACCAGCATGGTGCATTACTAAAATAAAAATAAAAACATACGAAGGTCCAGGAATTTACGCATATCATGTGAATAAAATAAAAACCGAGACATACCGATAATTGTTGAAGAAGAAAGATGGGATGCCTTTCGGGGCATGCCCAAGCTTAGACACTTGAGTCTACTTGAATATTTACTCAGGGTGCCTTGGGAATCCCCAAGCTTGAACTCTTGCCTCTCCTTATTCTCCTCATATTGATACCTCCACGATCTTCGAACACTTCATCCACACAAACTTAACCAAACTTTTTATTAGAGGGTTTAGTACATATAACATCAAATCCCATAATGTCCTGCTGTAACATAATGTCCTGATTTTTTTTCAAACATAAGCAATTAAAGAAGCTATAACCGCAATCTGTGAAAACATGACACTCTGTAAAGATGCAGATGAAACATATACTTCTGTAACTTCAAAAACTCTGAAAATTTAGGACATAATAAACAATTTGCCTAGAAGTACTGTGTAAAAGTTTCAGAATTTTTTTATGTTCTAGTAAATTATAAAAGTTCAAGCACTACAGTAAAAGTTTCTATTTTTCACAACATACACCAAACAAGCAATTTAAACATCCTAAATGTAAATCTTGGCACATTACTTTATAATATAATGGATTTGTATAAAGGGATAATTATTTATCTTGAGAAGTTTTTGTAATCAAGGTTCACAAAGTTTTGATGGGCATGAACAAAGTTCAAGGCTAGCCCCCACTTCCACATTGCTCACCTGTCTCACTTTAACTTTTCTTTTTGAAAAAGTTTTAGGTTCCCCTCTATATTTTTTTTTGTATTTTAACTTCTGAGAAAGCGCACAACAGAATAAAATTACTCTCTAAAACTTCAGGGTTTTCTCCCAGGCATCGCTCTCTTTAAAGCCATTAAGCTAACATAACGTGCTCAAGTAATTGATCCACCCGAATTCCAAGGTATCACTACTAGGGAAAAGCCTAGCAGCAGCGCGTGTTTTAGGTACATTAGTAGCGCGGGGACCGGCACTACTAATAAGGCGCTACAGCTAACACTTAGCAGCAGCACGTGGGCGCCCACGCTACTGGTATACAAGTGTAGCAGCAGCGTGCTTCGTGCAAGCTCGCTACTGCTAATAGCTCTAGCGTGCTTGGGCTGGACGCGCTACTGCTACTGTCACGCTGCTGCTAACTTTCTCCACTCGCTACTGCTAATTTTAGTAGTTTTTTTTCTGCATATTTGTTTTGTATTTGAACAGGCTTTATACAAGAATCTTTAGCAGATACAAATGTCATCATGATACACATACAAATGGATGCGAGGCCACAAATGTAATCATAGCATATACATACAAATAGTCTCATCATAATCATCATCCAACACAAAGTGGTATCTCGTCATCATCTCGAAAATAGCGATACAAGTCTTGATTACTTGCAACTATATCGTCATCCATCTAAACAATGATATACACGAGAAGAGCTATCACTTTGAGTGTTAGCGGAACTATCTAGTACATGAGTTCGTATCCCTCTCTCGCGTTAGCGTGAACCTAAACTAACTACTGCCTGTCGCTCGGAAACCGGAAACCAGTATACCTGGGCTTGACACTCCGGCCACTCGTCGTATATATACTCCTGGCGTAGCACTTCTTCGCCATCGATGATCTATGCACCTGCATCGTCACATGAGTCGATGATATGCAACATATATAGTTGAGCAACAGAAAGAGACAGACTTGGCAAAAATAGAAGCAACATACCATAAGCATAAATAACAAAGTTGATCGTACCCAAAATGCCCTAACTAGAGTGATCGTCGCTAGTCGAGGAGGACGATTTAATTACATCCCAAATAAAGTTTCGTCGTGCATAACTCAAAGTTTCGTCATACAGAAAGTATGGACTAAACGGACACATTGTCATATATCGACAATCACTCCAACATGTCATCCCATCCATCCAAGTCAGGGAGATAGTCCCCGAGCCTAGTGAAAGGCTTCAGTTCGAGACGCTGAGAGGCTACCCATGTTCGGACGTCTTCCCGCGACATTTGTCCTTCTTCGTAGAACATCCCTGTTTTTGCGACGACCTCCTTCGTGATGATTTGGGCAAGTTCGCGCTGGATGTGATAGAACTCGGCTCGAAGTCGATGATCCTCGATATCTCCTATGTTCTTTGCCCATTGCAGAATATGGGCATCGCCGGATGTAGGTGACATGCGAAGGTTCTGGCGATCCCGTCTGTACTCCAACATGTGGTGTAGGACATAGAATCCGTCATTAAGAGAACGACTCGGTTGCTGGATGCAGCAGAAGTCGGTCTTATGGCCGAAGGCGAGCCAGCTGCCCCTTCTCTTCTTGTCCGCGACCTCTCCACCCCGTGCTTCGTAGTAAAACATAGCACTGTCGAGAACATCCTTGATGTGGGTGTAATCCTTTTTGTGAATGTTCTTCGATGAGTTCAAGTAAAGAGCGTGGGAGTATCAGGGGTAGAGGATGATGAGGACGGCGCGGCAAATCCTTCCCGGTGCGGCAAATCCCGGGCACTCGATATGTCCTAGTTTGTAGCACAAGTCATGCCGAAATTCACGGAAAATTTCGGCATGACCTTTGCTAAAAAGTGGACAAATTGAGAACCTGAATTTTTCCGTAACGGAAATTAATCAACATTCCGGCAAAACTTAGGCCACTCGGCTTCATTCCCTGGAAACAACAAAAGGCCACTTGGGCACAATCGAACCACTTCAATGTCAATTATGATCAATGAGCAAACACAATTGAGGATTTTTCATATCTCATGACCACTTCAAATTTGCATCTCCTAGTGTTTGACACTTCAAGAAAATCTACACAAATCTCATTCTCTCTGAAACTCAATTCAAAAACCAAATATAGATGGAGGCAGATGTGGCGAGGGAGGCAGGGGCATCTCTGTGAAAGCCCTAGTTAAGCATATACAATTTTTTCCTATGGCGAGGGAGGCATGGGCGTCTCTGTCAAAGCCCTATCGACTGAATTAACTAAATTAACCTAACTAAATTCTTTTCCTAACTAAATTAACCTAACTAATTTAGAGAGAGAGAGGAGGGGTGGGGGCTTACAGAGGATGGCTCCGGTGGTGGCGCGGGAGGCAGTGGTGGCAAGGGAGGCAGTGGCGTCTCCGGTGACGGCGAGGGAGGCAGTTGTGGCGAGGGAGGATCCGGTGGCGTCGACTGCGGCTCAGGTGGCGTTGGGGGCGGCTCCAGTGGCGTTGACGGCGCGCGGCTCTGGTGGCTCCGGGGGCGTCGACGTCGGCAGGAGACGGCGGCGAAGTGGGGCGAGGGCGAATCGGGCAGACAGCGGCGAGGTGGGTCGAGGGATTTGGGGGAGAAGTGGTGGCCGGGGGGAAACGGTTTTTTGGTTAAGTCAAACTTAGCGGTAGCGCTTTTCGCGAAACGCGCTATAGCTAAGTTAGCTATAGCGATTTTCACAAAACACGCTACTGCTATAGCTATGAAATTTCCTCCATATTTCTTATTTCCTTTTCTGTTTCTACAGCGGGGGTCTAGGAAACTCGCTGCAGCTACGTTCGCTATAGCGCCTCTTACGAACAAACGCTACTTCTACGCCTTTCTCCTTTTCTCGCTTTTTCATTTATTTTGCTCTACATTTTATTTTTTCCTTTCTCATTTTTCTATTTCTTTCTTTTTCATTTAATTTTCCAGTTGTTTTTCATTTTATTTTATTTCCATTAGCAGTAGCGTCTCAGCGCGTAACGCGCTGCTACTTATGTCCTAGCGGTAGAGCGCTTCTCTCAAGACCGCTACTGCTATGCGTAGCCTATCATTTTAGCAATGGGAATATTAGTGGTAGCGCTTTTTCGTGCGCACGCCCTTCTGCTACTATTGTATTTGTAGCGCGGTTTCCGTACGCGCGCTACTACTATTTAGCACTAGCGCCTATTTTTAACACGCGCTACTCCTAAATTTCTGTGTATAAGGTTTTCCCTAGTAGTGTATATCAAAGCCAATTTTAATTAACAATGATTTATAATTTAGTAGTGAGCACAAAGCAACATATATCACATAATGACGAAGTCTAACTCTCTTCCCATGCATGAGTATGTCATAAAAGAATATTTCATTCACACATCATATAGGTCGATACATAGCATAAACAGTTTCTTGCAATTTTATCCTATTGGAAACATAGAGAGGTGGAGATGTAGTTTCTCTCTTATAGAAATTGCAAGTAGGAGCAGCAAGCACATGCATATTATATTCATCAAAATTATCATGTGCAATGGTAAAACACAATCCAACAATATAATTCTTAATAAGCGCAAACTTCTCTGATATAGTGTAGTTGGGAGAATTCAAAAAGATAATAGGACTATCATGTGTGGGAGCAATAGAAACAATTTTATTCTTAACATAAGGAACTGTAGCAAGTTCATCTCCATAAGAATAATTCATATTGGCATCATGGCCGCAAGCATAACAAACATTGAGTTCATCAAAAAGGGATATTTCAAATGAATCAACATGATCATAGCAATCATCATAGGATTCATCCTTCGATGAGCACGTAGGGGAATTAAACAAATGTATGAGTTGAAGAGTTACTCTCATTAGAAGGTGGGCACGGGTGATCAATCCGCTCTTCCTCCTTTTGTTCTTCGCTCTCCTCGTCATCTTATTCATCTAATGAGCTCACAGTTTTAGCAATTCCTTCTTCCATAGGTTCCTGCAAAATGTTAGTCTTCTTGAACAACACATGCTTCCTTAGTATATTCTTTAACATAATCATTAGAAGCATAGTTTTCATAACAATATTTAATATGGCAAAATTTTCAAGAGTAGCACCATACTTTTCAATCAAAGAAGCAAATTCATAGGCACCCTTAAAAGAAAAAAATCATTTAATTTGTTTAAAATCATAGTAATTATAAACACCTTTGGCATAACAAGATTAGATTTTATTATCCTTAAACTCACTTTGGAAGGGAAGGTGTTTTTTAGGGTCTCTAGAACAACAAGTCAAATCATGTATTTCAGCTAAATTTCAAACATAGCAATGCAAGCAATCACTACAAAAAAAAGACACATCCGTGACATTTTGGGCCGAACGAATTTTTTTCCTGTCATGCTTATGACACTTCTATGACGATAATTGTGACAAAACCCGGTATCATCATAGATGTGGTGGGCTCCTACTTCTATGACAAAAAATCATTGATAGAAAATGGGCTTTTCGTCCTGGGCGGGCCGGAGACGCAGCTGCATGACATTCTTTGGGCCGTCCATGACGGAAAAAACCGTGGTAGAAGCGAGGGCGAGGAAAATATCGGGGGAGTTCCCGGTTACGGTGGGTGGTCGGGGGCCGAGCGATGCGTGTTTCTCTCGTACGTACGCGCGTGTGGATGAGGCGTTGGGCTCTAACTGAACCCGAGCGATTGCACTGCAGGCTACGCGTTACTGAACCCGAGTGATCGATCGATCCCTTACTGTTAAATGAACCCGAGTGATTCCTTCACTACTGCTACTAACTGAAAAGCCAATCG